>NC_067402.1:249285397-249590575 GCF_016432865.1 Antechinus flavipes | reverse complement strand
GCCTGGGTATTGTGTCCATTTCTACTATTTCTTAATCTTCACCTTTTTTGGCTACTACACTTTTGATTCATCCAGTTTGTGTCAAATCCATGAGTAGCCTCACAAAGTGATCTCTATTTGTACTCTGCCTTTCCCTGCTATGGCCAGGGAACAGCACACCTCTTTCTCATCGTATGCCACAGGATAAGAAAAGGTCAGAGTCCTCGGGGTAATTTTTCCTTCCCACCTTCTTCTTCTACTTCAGCAAAAAAATTTAAAAAATCTAGGGAGAGGTCTCTCTAAATGAAAGAAAAAAATGTTAAACTGAGAACTCTTAGAAAAAATGCTTGTACACATATCTCAGTTTACACAAATCTCTGTGACTTCAGAGATTTTCCTCTCTCATCCTAATCTCTGTATTTTTTAGGCCATCTTGAAAAGCCAGTCTGTGCTCCCACTGCTTCTTCTAAGTCATTGAATTGCAATTTCCATTATAACACTATGGAGATTCTTGAAATCGCTAATGTTCATGGGAGTCTATATAGAAGAGCCATAGTTAAAATAGAAAGAGGCTTAATAGAGTATTAATAAGTTATTGAAAATATGCCTGTGGAGAGATAGACTATGACTCCAGACTCAAATATAGAAAGTGAAGATTATACCACATTCAAGAGGAACAAATTAGGTAAAAAAATGAGGAAGACCACAGAATTAGAGGAGGGAAGATATTAGAGAGGGCTAATCTTAATATTCTCATTTATTAGATGAGGAAAATAAAAACTAAGTTGTTGAGACCAAACAATTTATCCACTGCATTCTAAAACTGGGGATCAAATCCAGGTTTTCTGGTTTTAAATACAGTAAGCTCTTTACAAAGAAATTCATTAATCAGGCAGAGGTGATATATGAGGGAGGTAATTTAGTTGAGAAAAAATAAATATTTATTTTTTTAATAGGCACATTTAATAGGCCATTTTTTAAAGGCTGTGCATTACATAAGATTCTATCAGAATCTGAATTTTTTGTGAAGCAAGAGAATTGTATTAATAGGTTTATACATATTGCATTTAACATTATTTTAACATGTTTAACATATATTGGATTGCTTGCCATCTACAGGAGGAGGAGTGGGAAAGGAGGAGAAAATCTGAAACACAAGGATATGCAAGGCTCAATGTTATCAAATTATGCATGCATATGTATTGAAAATAAAAAGTTTTATAAAAAAGATCCTATCAGAAGAAAGAAACAGATGAAAAGTTCAGAAAGCTGACAGAAGAATAGTTTGAAATTGATAAGATATTTCAATTTTATGGAAATTTGGCTCTTTAAATAGAATATTATACAAAAGTTTTGATTTTATTCTTCAAAATAAAGAGATCATGGTAATGGCAACTATTTGGTACTTGAGTGTGATCAATAAAAATTTAGATGCTAAAGTCTAAAGAAGGCTTTGGTAGTAAGCAATCAATTCATTTCAGAAATTGTGGTAGATAAGAAGTTGAAGTCAGACATCCTTAATACACATTAGATTTGGGAAGGAGATTCCTCAGAATTTAGAGGAAGGATAAGTCAGATTCTAGAAACAAAAATTCCATTTAGTGAGAAATGAGAACTCTTAAAAATAAACCTCTGATGACAGAAATACAAATAATTCTGAAAAAAAAGTTATCTGAAGAGATTGGTGGCTTCAGGGGAAATTAATCAAGATCAGATTTATAAAAAAAGATGTTTATATAAGATAAAAGTAAATAGGATCACTTTAAAAAGTGACAGCCTTGTGACAATAAAGTTAGGAGCACTGAGGCTTAGAATAATCTGAGGTATATGATGAAAGTATTACATACAAATACCAGTACTGGTTAGGGTGAGTGAGATGATGAAGATATATGCTAGAAACAAGCACATTCTATATAAGTTCTATTTTGCTTCTGCTTTCTTTACTAAGAATAGCTTTCAGTCTACAAAGTATAGAACACTAGTAGTAATTGACAGTGAATTGTAATTCAAGATGAGTGAAGTGATGACAAAAGTGTCCTTAGCTGGTTTTGATGAGTTCAAGTCACCTGAACTATTTGTAATGAATTACATGCTAGGCAGGTTATTGGAAAAAATAGTGGCTATGGTTACAGACTTACTGTTGTCAATGCTTAGAGAATGGAAAAAGTGCAATAGGGCTGGAAAAGATCAAATCTTGTCCTGATTTTCAAAAGGAAATAGAAAAACACTTCAAATGATTGACTAATCAAATCAACTAGGTATGATTCTTGGCACAATCCTGTAATGCATTATAGGCTAATGGGTGGAAATTACATATGTCCCTTAGAGCTATAAGGCTATAAGGAAAAAGAGCTGTCTCAGAGCAGAATAGAGTGCCTTAAAAAGTGAGAAGTGAATTCTACTTAAGCAAAGTCTGGATGCCAACTTGTGATTGTCATGGAAGAAGCTAAAAACAAGTTCAGGTATATCTTGGACTTATATTAATTCCAAGAAACTGAAATGAAAGATGAAGTGTCATGAGTGATAAACATAAAGATACAGTTTGCTTACATCATAAAATGCAGGGCTAGGAGAGTAGTGTGTAAATCTGGAAAAAAAGGTTAGGGCCAGTTTGGGAAGGGCTTTTAAAACCCTAAAGATAACAATTTATATTTTGCTAGAGGAACTGCTGGAATTTGAGTAGTGAATAGTAGAGTGACATAGTCATATTTGTATCCCCATAGCAGCATTATGTAGGATGGATCAGAGTGGTGAGAGGTAAAGATTTGGAAATCAATTAGAAGACTATTGCAATAAACTAAATGAGAAGTGACTAACTATAAAGTAAACTGATCGAGTAGTAACTTTATGAACAGAAGGGATGAGACACAAGAGATATGTAAGGATAAATGGCAATATTTGACAACTGATTAGATATGTGGGATGAGAAAGAATAAGAAATCAAGAAATAATACTGAGATTATAAACTTGGAAAGCTAAAGGATGATTGTACCTCTAATAGAAATCATGAATTCTTTAAGAGACGAGAGTTTGGGGAAGAAGAAAATTAGTTTAGTTTTGGACCTAGTAAATTTGTGATGTCTCCAGGACACCCAGTTTTCTATATCTGATAGTCAATCAATTGTACATATTTCCTTCACATACTCCACAGTTCAGTCAAAATGGCCTTCCTCCTGTCCCTCCTATATGATCCTTCCATGCCTTGCATGCCATCTTTTTTCACCTTTGCCTCATGGAACTCCCAGTTTTTGTTAACTCCAACACTACCTGTTACATGAAGCCTTTCCTGATACCACTAGATGCTAGGTGCTTTCCATATAATTTACCTCTTATTTATTTTGTTTACATTTATGTGTTTGAACTCAAGATCTAAGAGATCAAGGATCATTTCATTTGTGCATTCCCACAACAAAGAATAATGTCTACACATAATGGTCACTTTGTCAAATGATTGATTTATCAATGCTTCCTCTACATGCGCAGAAACCATTCCTTTAATAATCTGCCTTGAGTTTGTACTGGAAATTGAAAGCAGGAATTTGACTCGGTACTCTCATTTCTTCTGGAAACTTGCATATTGTACTATCTCCAATCATACAGAATCTCTTCCATTCTCTATGGTTTTCAAAAATCTTAATAGTGACTTCCTGAATTCAAATCTGGCCTCAGACAATTACTAGCTGTGTGACCGTGGGCAAGTCACTTAACCTGATTTGCCTCAGTTTCTTCACTAGTAAAATGAACTGGAGAAAGAAATGACAAACCACTTCAATATATTTGTTGAGGTCATGAAAAGTCAGACAGAAGAAGACTAAATAACAACAATAACGAGTGACAATCAGAGTTGTATTTTTTTAAAAGCACACTGGAAGGTCATTTTTCTGTGCCTAGTGATTTCAATCCATGAAAGAGGCAAAAAATCTCTGTGTTATTCAAAGAGCTCAAGATACAGTTTTTAAAAATGTGATCTTCCAAATGATATATTATAATGACTATAAATAAAAGCCTTTTGTACAATGCCTACATGCTTATTTTCTTTGACAACTTCAGCCTTGAGAATCTTCTCTAAACTCTGACCTCTTTACTTACTCTGACCACCTGGAAATATTCACTGTGAGACACACTAAGCTACTTGTGGATAATATAGCCAACTCAAACCACATTCAAAGCCATTTATTTACTTCTTGCCAAGGTTTGAAGCCGCTACAGCAAGTCTTTTTATAGTTTGATCCAATTGTTGGTTGGTTACAATATTCTGAACACACAATTCAGTAGTTTTTGTCTGGCAAAAACAGCAAATGGTTTCACCAAGGGAACCAAAGGTCATAGGTTTGTTTTTGTTTTATGGAGGGGGTTCCAAATTCCTGTTTCTTATGTCCCATTTTTCTTAAATGCAAGAGAATCCAAGAACACCATTACCCTGATCCAATATAAACATCAATTAACTCCAAAGGGTAACACATAAGTAAATCCTAGAACTTAAGTGGCCACAATAGTATTTTACAATTCAAGCATCAAGCTCTTTAATAGAATAATATGTCCTAAGAAATTGTGAAATTCCATAAACTCAATATATATCCAATCTCATATAAATCCTGTACTTGGTTTATAATTTAGGATGACGATGTGGTCATTAGTTAAACAAAAGAATTTTACAAGCCCCTCTACCACCTTAATTTTGTCTGGACTTTGGGACAGAGAAAATGCAAAGCTTGGTAGAAAAAAACTATAGTTTCTCTATGGTCTGTGTCAGTTAAATCAATTTATACAAAATCTGTAATATTTCTCCAGACAACAAATTAATCATAATTAAAATGCCCTCAGAGAGGATCCTGGTCTCAATTTTACATATTTGTTAAACTCCAGGCAGCACCTATATTGCTAAAATTACTTCTGAACCTTGAATAGCATTATATTCAAAACATCATGTCAAAGACATATTAATCAAAATATATCACTATTAACCAATTAGAGAAGAAGTATTTCTATAGCAGACAGAGTTCCAGATCCAGAATCCTGGGTTCAAATTATCTCTCTCTTTCCCTCCCTTCCTCTCTTTTTCTTTCTTTCTTTCTTTCTTTCTTTCTTTCTTTCTTTCTTTCTTTCTTTCTTTCTTTCTTTCTTTCTTTCTTTCTTTCTTTCTTTCTTTCTTTCTTTCTTTCTTCTTCTCTCTCTCTCTTTCTCTCTCACTTTCTTTTTAAAAACTATCCATTTATTTATCTATATCTTCTGATGTTGGTATGTGTTAAATAAAAAGATAAATGGATAGAGGAATGAATAGATAGTTAAAGCATTTTTCAAATGTTTACTATATGCCACATACTATATCTTCTGTATATGGATACAAGCAAGACAGTCAACTCCTCCCTCCCCCATACTACATTTTAATAGGGGAAGATGACTTGTAAGGGGTGGCTGAGGATACATTTAAAGTGGTATGTCATGGATTGGAAGCATGGTGAAGGCATAGGATAAAGCTAGCTTCTCACCTTCAGTGTAGTTCCAGTCAAAAGTTCTAGTGGGAAAGACGTGACAATGATGGCCCATATTGAGACAACATGGCCCGGGGATGCTCACAAAGTGCTTTTACATTATATCCTAAAGTAGTTTTTAAAGAAATAAAAAAAATGATTCTTGTTCTCAAAGAGCCTAATAAGATTATGGGATATCAATACATAGGAATATAACAAATTGTATACCTTCCCTATAAACTGTGATTTGAGATAATACTGGAATCTGGTTCTTCCCTCTGTAAAAGAAGTTTTCTACTTGTTGTTCAAAAATTACTGGATGGTCATGTTGTGCAATTCAGTGACAGCTTTCAGCTCAAATTCTGTTGATAAAAATCTTTGGCTGTGGCTAGAGTTTCCATGGTACAAGCTGGTCTTCCACCTCAGTGTTATTTAGTTTTATTTTATACAATAAAAGAAGTATGAAATCTGGCTACTTGGTTGACATGGTTACCAGAGATATGGAGATTAGATTAGATTTGTGAAACTAATAAAATATAATGAAAACATTGGAAAATTGGTGTAACCCTTGTCAAAATAGCTAAGTATAGGCATGATAGCTGATCTTTCAAAGAACAGAATGTTAAAGGTCATCACAGTCAACCAATTGCATTTAAATATAGATATTATTGATTTTCATTATACCACTTAAAATTTTCTTTTTATTGCTTTTTCCTTCTTTCAGAGTCATCTCTTATAAGAAAGAATTTTTTAATTAAAGCCATTTATTGTCAAAATATATGCATACATAATTTTTAACATTCACTTTTGCACAACCTTGTGTTCCAAAATTTTTTTTCTTCCCTTCTCCCACCCTCTCCTCTAGATGACAAGTAATCCAATATGTTAAACATACAAATAAAATTTTTAAAAGAAAAGGAGAAACATAAAACCCACCATACTTATGATATATTGAAAAATAATCTGTTATCTTATACAATATTCCACACGGTTAAATAAATCCTCTACCTCTGTAAAGGTCCTAAGTTTGAGTGGGGTAGTTTCCTCTCCTAATTCTTCTTTGGGGAAAAAGTTTGTTCTTTATAACTTTGTAACATTGAATTTTAATTGTGTCAACAAATCAACATTTTTTAAAATATAAATTATAGTTATTATGAGTAGATGGTGAAGTGGAGATTTGGAATCTTGGAGACTCATTTACTTGAATTGAAATCTGACCTTAGAGACTTTATGGCAAGTCACTTAATCCTGTTTGCCTCAGTTTTTTTTTTTTTTTTTTTTTTTTACCTACAAAATGAACTGGAAAGGAAAATGGCTAATCACTCCAATATGTTTGCCAAGAAACCCTCAATTGAAGTCACAAGGAGTTGCATATGACTGAAATGACTGAATGATAACATAATTACTGAGTAGTAGGTATCAACCTTCTCCCTCTGGCTTCCCTATGGATCCATTTCATTTTGGTAGAATAGGTAGGGAAGACAGAGCAGATGAGTGTGCCACACAATAATAACATAAATAGTATTTAGGTAGTGTTTTAATCTGGCAAAGAATTTTTCTCATAATTACTCAGTGGAGTGAGCAATGCAAGTTATAATTTTTCCCATACCATAAAAAATCTGAGTAACCTAATTTTTCCAGAGAGTCCAGATACATCTTTACTTTAGGCTTCTAGGAATACTTTTCAAGCTTTAAGGAAGTTTTTCTCCCAAGTCACTGACTTAATGGTGAACTCCTCTCATGATTATTAGTTGAGAGTCAATTTAGTCATCCAGCTTTAAGTAGGTTTTACAAAGGTGGTAAATTTACTAATATCATTATCTTATTTATAGTAAAACATTGTTACAAAAATCTTCCCATAAATCTGTGAGTTTTTCACAAGTATATAGAGAGAGTGTCCAGGAAAAAGTAGGCTAAAACTTAGAGTAAAAATGGTAAAAAGGGTAATCACAGTTCTTGGATGCTGGAAATCCTTGTTTGTCCTTCATGGAAGTATAGAGGAACATTCTCTTTCAGCAAGGAAAATATGATTTCTGGCTAAAGTCAAGACCTTCTTCCACCCACAAGACCTTTACACATTTCCAGCTTCTTTAAGGGTGTGCTGGAAATGCATGCTTATTTTAACATCTTGAATGAATTACTTGTCAACTTGCTTGATAATTTATAACTGGTCCCTGGAATATGGCTGAATTATGAACAAAATTCAAGTTCAAAGAACTTTTCTAATTTTAGTTTAAGACCTATGATTGAAATTGTTTGATTAGACATCGTTTTAAGTGAGATGAAGTTGAATAAATCAATCAGCCTACTCTTAAAGATGAAAATATTAAAGCCCTGAAAAATTAAATGATTCGACTATAATCATAAAATTAGGAAGTGACTGAGATAGTATGTGAAACTGTTGCCACCTGTTTTCATGGACCAAGTCACTGCCCATAATTATGAGCATTTCCTTGTTTCTTTTCATGTCTTTAGCTAAACTCTGATTTGAGGTTTGAGCCTCTTCCCTTTACTTCCAGCTCAAAATGAAAAGGCAAGTCTTTGTACTGTACATTTGTGATTTAGTTTTAAATGTAAGACTGTCTGATCTGCACTTTTTTTAATTATTAAAGCTTTTTATTTTCAAAACATATGTATACATATTTTTCAACACTCCCCCTTGCAAAACCCTGTATTCCAAATTTTTCTCCCTCTCTTCCCCCCAAACCCTCCCCTAGACAGCAAGTAATTAAATATATGTAAAACATGTATAATTCTTCTATGTATATTTCCACAATTATCTTGCTGCACAAGATAAATCAGATTAAAAAGGAAAAAGAGAAAAAAAAAAACAAAATGCAAGCAAACAACAACAAAAAGAGTGAAAATGCTATTTTATGATCCGCCCTCAGTTTCCACAGTCCTCTCTCTGGGTGCAGATGGTTCTCTTCATCACAAGACTATTGGAACTAGCCTAAATCATCTCATTGTTGAAAAGAGCCATGTCTATCAGAATTGATCATCATATAATCTTGCTATTGCCATGTACAATGATCTCCTGGTTCTACTCACTTCACTTAGCACCACTTCATGTAAGTCTTTCCAGGCCTCTCTGAAATCATCTTGCTGATCATTTCTTATGGAACAATAATATTCCGTAACATTCATATAACATAACTTATTTAGCCATTCTCGAACTGATGTCCATCCACTCAGTTTCCAGTTTCTTGCCACTACAAAAAGGGCTGCAACAAATATTTTTGTACATATGGGTACCTTTCCCTCCTTTATGATCTCTTATGCAGAGCCAAAAGAACCACTGCTGAATCAAAGGATATGCACAATTAGATAGCCCTTTGAACATAGTTCCAAATTGCTCTCCACATGGGTTGATCAATTCACAATTTCACCAATAATGTATTAATGTCCTAGTTTTCCCACATTCACTCTAACATTCATCATTATCTTTTCCTGTTGTCTTAATCAATCTGAGAGGTGTGTAGTTGACCTATGATTTTTAGAAACAAATTTTATGACCATACTGATACAGGAAACAGCTGAGTAAGGAAATTCTCCATCTACGTGGATAGCAATGCAACAACTAATAGCCTTGAAAACTGCCCAGTGCCCAGTATGCCCAGATTACTGACAGTTATGACTTGTTCTGGGTCAGAGCAGAACTTGAATACACTTCTTCATAAAACCAAAGCCAACTCTATTCACTATCAGGATACTTTGATCTACATAGGGTTATGTTATACTGTGAATTACATATAATTTTATATACGATCAATTCCCACTTTCACTCCCAACTAAGAAGCTGCTTATCTTATCTCCCTTTCTCCTCCATTCTTTCAATTTCTGACAAAGAGATTGCTAAGGCCATTCCTTTTACATGTATCTTTGAATACAATTCTGTCTTCTCCAATTGTTTAGATAATTGCCTCCTCTCTCACTTGTATCCTCAATTTCTCCCTCTCTCAATTCTTCCTTCCCTACTGCCTTTAAAGGCCCCTCCTATCTTTAAATAAACCTTCATTTTATACTATGACCTCTTTGAACTATCATATTATATCTCTCTTTCTTTTCTCAGGCAACCTCCTTGAAAAAACTTTTCTACTCTTCTTTTTTCTCTTCTCTTATTGTCTCCTCATCCCTTTACAATATGGTTTTTGGGCACATCATTCAACTGAAACTGCTCTTTTTAAAGTTACTAATGATCTCTTTAATTGCTAAATCTGATGGTCTTTTCTTCATCTCAGGAGTTGATGGGGCTCAAAAATTTATTACCTTGTGGCCAGCTCAATGATTACCCCTTCTGAACTTGGCCAGGCTGATCTTCAGATGATGGACAATTGGTTCACCACTGAACTGATCTTCAAGTCTTTTATAGCTTGATAAAACACATCTGCACTTAGGATCTGCTGACATAGCTTTTGAGAATTCCAGATTAGCTTTGCATCACACTGTATTATTAGAAGGGATATAGCTCTAATACAGATGAAAAAATACAAACCACTAACTCTACTTTTCCCAATGAGTTTCAAATATACAAATTATTGTTCAGAATGTAGCACATGCACTAACAGAATTTATGTAGATTAATAGATCCCTTCACATTTCCTCCCCACTTTAACATTATTAGTGAGGCATCGCTAAATGGGTTTGTTATAAATATTTAAACTTCTCTAACAGCAAAGATTATGAACTCTGACAAAGGCTACACTGTATCAATTTACTTTGAAGAGGTTAATTACACATTTGTATGCCAGGGTCTTACACCAGAGTGGCTGCACATTTTGTGAAATAGAGAATGAAGTTTAACATGATCAGCTATTTAGGAAACTGCAAGTGTGGCAGAACAAACTATTGATGTAACTGTTGTTATTGTTGTACAACTTGTACAACAGTTGTATAACTGATGTAACAATGTATTGATATAATTATTATAACTATCTCAAACTAACTAACATTTATCTGGGTTATTGATATATTGATTAACTTGATCGTAGTCATAAGGTTATTAGTCCAAAAAAATCTTAAGTACCTAATACTAGACATTATGATAGGCATGAAGGATATAAAGACAGAATTCAAATATTCACTGCCCTCTTTGAGGGCATAATATTCCACTGGGGAAATCATCATTGTGAACTTCATGAACATCAACAAACATGAGTATTTCAATCTACAAAGGAAGATAGAAAAGAGAGTGGTATGTGAAACTATGGATGTTGAATATATATGTGTATATATATATGCGTGTGTGTGTGCGTGTGTGTATGTGTGTTGATATATTATATATACACACACACATATATGTGTGTATATATAAAATATAATTTCACTTTATGTTTTTTGGCTTTTTGATTGTTTTTTTTTAATGTGTGTGTAATTCAAATTTAACATGCCAATTCTAAATCTGGCCTGCTTTTCTGTGTACCCTTCAACTTTTTTAAAAGGATAATTTCTTTTCTTCCTTTTTTTTAGTATCATTAGCATTCTCCCACACTTCCTCCTAATTTATCCTTCCCCAAAAAATCCCCCAAAAGAAAAAGGAAAGCAACCTCTCCCTTATAACCAATAGGTATAATCATGAAAAAAGAACACATACACATTGCCTGTATGAAAAGTTTATTTCATTTTTTAACCTCTAGTTTATCTTTGCCAAGGGGTAGGAAGCATACCTCATCATCAGTCTTTTGGAGTTATAACTAGTCATTCTGTTCATCATGGTTCTTAAATCTTTCACAGTTTTTTTTTTTTTTTTTTTGTTTGTTTGTTTGTTTGTTTTTTGTTTTTTTACAGTACTGTAGTCCATGTATAAATTCTTCTTCTAGATTTGCTCCTTTATTCTTTATCAGTTAATATAAACTTTTAGGTTTCTTTTAATCCATTCCTTTTATCATATACACTTATGGTTAAATAATATCTATTACATTCATACTCCAATAATTGTTCATCCATTTCTCAATTCATGGTTACCTGCTTTGCTTCCATTTTTTCTTTGCTCAAACAAAAAGTGCTGCTATAAATATTTTTTGTGCATATTGGTCTTTCCACTCTTTCTGTAATCTCTTTGTAGGTATATTCCTAACAGTGTAATCACTAATTCAAAGCCCATTTTAATAACATTGGAGGTCTTGTTTCAAATCACTTTTCATAACTGTTGGACTACTTCCCAGCTCTACTAACAGTGCATTGGAATTTCTGTCCTCCTATAATACTTCAAATGATTGTTATTTTAATTTTTATCATTTTCAGTCTAATAGGTGATAAGATAGAACCTCAGAGTCATTTCAATTTACATTTCTCTTATTAGTAATTTTGGAGCATTGTTTTTAAACCCTTATTAATACCTTGCCTGTCTTCTTTTTATAACTGCCTCTTCATATTCTTAGATCCTTTAGAAGCCGGAATGACACTACTATGCTAAATAAAAGGTGGTTTTATGGTGATAGGCACAAGCATGTGGGAGGATTAGGAAAGAGCTCATGTATATGTCAGAAGCAGGATGGGAATTCAGGAATTCCTAACTCCATTATTCATCTTCTAACCACTGCTTTCTGTTACCTCTGTCTTAGTCATTCACATATTTCAAAGTTAACCTAGGGATTAATGGGAAAAATAAAACAATTAATTTTTTTCCAGTGGTTTTCAAAATGTGGTCTGGGGACCCGTGAAAATCACAAGACTATTTTGGGGGTCCAAAAGGTCAAAAGTATTTTCCTCATAATACTGAGTTTTAATTTCTAATTAGGTAAATATTAATGAATATAACTCATAAACAATAGTCCTTTGGTGAGAATGAAAAGAGATCCTGAGGCTGAAAACATTTGTGAACCATTGGTTTATGTTCTTCACTCAGTGTGATATATTTGCCTTTTTATTTTTTACCAAAGAAACCCCACTGGGTGGAAGCATGGAGCTGAGTTTTACCAGACCAAAAACAACATAAAGGAAGAAAAACTGATAGAGAGGTACTATTTCAAGATATTAATGCTGCTATTCTTGGGCAGTTTTTGTATTTTTAGAAATTTTTGTGAGTCTAAGTGGAGAAATCACAAATGACATCAATGTAAGTAGATCTGAAACAGATTAGGAAGGCTTGTCCATACAAGACCTTGTGTGACTTCATTTAAATTTTGAGACCTTTTTAGTTGGTAAGAAGAATTAGGAGACTGTAGTTCCATAAGTTTTAAAGCTTATAGAAATTTGATTCCCTGTTTTCACAACATAATCATTCATTACCTAGTCATATAAAAAAGATATTATCCCAGGTTTTCTTTTCTCAAGACTATATGGAAGGATGGTAGTAGATTAGTAAACTTTACTGAATAAAAAGCTAGTTTTGAGAAGCTAGGTAAGAAAAGGCTTATTTTTAAGGTGTGAAATATACTTTCTGTTCCTATTTTAACTCAGTAGAAAATCAAATTTACCTCAGAGGGAAAATAGCTAGAGAAACAGTATTCTAATCTTATTATTATTTCAAATTTTCATACTCTGAAACCGTAATATCTCAAAACCTCAGTGTAACTGTAACAACCACAGAATTATAAATTCAAACTAGTGTTTATTTATAGTGTGGCTAAGAAGGCAGACTTTGCATTCAGAAAAGTTGGGGGAAGAAGGAGAAAACAAATATTAAGAACCTACTATGTGCCCAACACTGTGCTCGGTGCTTTACAAATATTACAGATATTATTTCATTTGATCTTCATAGCAACTCTGCTATTAAGACCATATTTGTATTCAGGTCTTCCTGACTCCATGCCCAGTATTCTAACCACTGTACTGATCAGTTGTGCTTCATACTAATTGTATGAACCTTGTCAAATTGCTTAACTTTTCATGCCTTCATATATCTCTCTAATACAGAAGTGGTTGATCTGTATTGAGGGAAGGAGATGGAGATTCCCCACACAGATAAAATCAGTTTCAGAGCCACCTTTCCTAAAAATAAAACAAAATGCCAGATTCTTGATAGAAACTGATTTCAGTAATTATCTTAAAATTGGATGTTATAAAGCAAAAGGGAAAAAAAAAGGAAAGAAAAAGAATTTCAGCTAATGAACTTCAAAATATAGGAACCAATAACAATAGCTTACTGACTGAGAGTCATTACTATGATGCCCAAACAGGTAACCAAATCTCCAGTCATCTGATAAGATTATACCTTAAAAGCAGAGTTCCTATATTCAGGAGCCACTCTCTCCATTCTTTGATCACCAATATCCTCTCCCTTTTTATCTATAGACACTACTGTTAACTAGCAATTCTGTCACCTTGACTTGGAGTTTAGAACTAAAGCTGTGTTTCTATAGTATAAGGGACAGACAGTATCATTTGATATTCCAGGAGAGGGTAAAAAGCATTTCAAAAAGGGTAGAACCCTCACTTCCATGGAGATTGGGAAAAACCTTGGCCCCAGAGGAGGGGCGACATGGTTCTAGGATAGTGAAGAATTATAAGGAAGGGCACTATGGTATGGTAATAATTCCAGCTATGCTTTTATCATGAGATAAAGTCTTATTAACTTTCAACTTGTTGAGGCTTTGCCTATAGGTTATCATAAAAAAGAAACATTTTATTTTATAATGGTTTATACCTCATAAAATATGGAAATACTGCATTCTGAAATATAATATCTTTATTCTGCAACAATAAGGTTCAACTAAACTCTAAGCACAAAAACCAAAACATTCAGAGAATTCTGTTTAGAGGAACTCTACAAAAAAATCATTTTTGGTAAAATCAAACTTGAAAATATTAAATTAAGTTTAAAATAATAGCAACAAAATTTAGGTTCATTTATTTATTTGTTTAGATTTGTCATGCCAGGCAGGTGATTAACTTTTTAATTTATTGTTTTAACACCAATTAGCTTTGACAAAATGATTTCATTAAAAATTACCAAAATCAGAAAATATCATGGAAGATGTGAGGATTTGGGGAGAAAAGAAAGATGGAAAAATGGGGAATATGATTCAATATTTTGGCTTTCTAACATAAAAGTATTTTCCTCACTGCCCATAAAAACATAAAATTCACTAAAAGATTTTAAGATTGGTTTCTAATGTGAAGTCTGCAGATCCTATTAAGATGGATGTTGAGGTGATGACAGGAGAGACAATAGGGAGATGACACAAATATTCACTGACATCAGTTTGGCAATAAAAAAATAATTTGTCTTAAGCATAGGTTACAGATGGAATACCAATGATTCCTCAGTCATATAAGACAGCTTATTGACTGCTATTTAATGACACATAAGCCATGCATTTAGCTAAAAAATGACTGTCTAATATATTATACATGGAAAAATACTTAATTTTTAGAAAAATGATTTAAAAGAGAAAGGATATTTCCATATTTCAAATAGTTTGTGATTTCATTAATGTGGGTGTTTCCTTTTTACGACATAGGCCATGAAACCTCCATGTCTTAGTAGTTTTAAGAATTTCTTTTTTAAGTAAGTTGTACTCTGATGCATACACATATAATATGTCCTTAAGCTTATTTTGGCAGCTTTTTCAGGCTGGTAGAACTTATCAGAATTTATTGTCTATTAGTATGGGTTCAATAGACCAATGCTATCTGTCATGAGTAAGAATCAGAGGAAAAGCTAAAACATTTCAATTAATTGATCTATAATTATCATGAGATAATAAAGCAGAAATGTTTCCTTATAAAATATTTTATGCCATAACATTTTATTAATTCAAAAAAAACTTTTTTTAAAACAAAAACAATTTTATAATATGTCATTTTTATGTTGGGTGATTTCACAGAATGTGAAAAATCTAAAGCAAACATGGTAAATCCTGAAGCAGATCGAAATGTAATTAGAAAATATTTAACAATATAAATAAAAATACAATAAAACAGAGAAAATATTAGTTTGTGCCTTTCTAAATAAGTGTATACCTCATAGGGATCTATTTCTGTATGAGTTTGACCACACTAGTCTGGAGTACACTTTTTTGGGGGAATTTATATCTCTGTATTTGGGAATTTACATCTCTCTAGCTCATTGCTTCTACACAGCTTGTTATCTCAAAATTCCCTTGCAAGTACTCAGGTCATACAGCACAAAAGAACAAAGACTTTAGTGGTTATCTTGGTAGACATAAAAAAAAAAAATCTTCCAATAAAGCTCCTGGTAAATAAAGACACCTTTCCCTGAATATTGTTATCCCCAAAGACATAAATAAATCCTCAATCCTGTGGATAACCAAGGTCCCCAGGGGTAATTCTTGTCATTTATTGGAAGCCTCATTTAAAAAAAAAATATTGTTATAGCTTTTTATTGACAGAACATATGCATGGGTAATTTTTCAACATTGTCCCTTGCACTCACTTCTGTTCCAACTTTTCCCTTCCCTCCCTCCATCCTCTTCCCTAGGTGGCAGGCAGTCTCATACATGTTAAACATGTTGAAGTATATCTTAGATACAATATACGTGTGTGGATATGTACAGTTCTCTTGTTGCACAAGAAAAATCTGATTCCGAAGGTAAAAATCACCTGGGAAGAAAAACAAAAATGCAAGTAGTCCACATTCATTTCCCAAAGTTCCTTCTCTGGGTATAGCTGATTCTGTCCATCATTGATCAATTGGAACTGAATTCTATTATCTTTTTTGTGGAAGATATGCAGGAAACCTTGCTTTTGTAGTTATGCAAAGCTTCTAGCAGGTTATATCAAGGATGTTTATTTTTGCAATTTCATTAGTTGTTGTGGGCAAAGGATTTCTCGACCATCCCTAGCTTACTTGTCAGAGAAAATCCTACTGTGATACTCTCCTGCTTCTACAGAGAGGAACATTGCAGAAATCCTCTGTCTGAGAGAAGTTATATTTGTCACAGCTGTAATACCAAACACTAGAGCCCAGAACTCGAGTTTATCCCTTGAGCCACAGTCCTGGCTACTCTAGGCTCCATGGTCTATTGTAAACTGGAATCTGCAAGCTATGGATAGATTTTAGAGGGTCTGCAAACTTGAAAGAGAAAAAAAAAATCAGATGTTTGTTTTCACTAACCTTGGTTTTTTTTCACTATCCCAGGTATTTCATTTTATTAATTTAGAAACATTGTTATGAAAAAAGATGTATGGGCTTTACTAGACTGACAAAAAGTGTAGGAAAAAAAAAGATTAAGAACCTATGGAAGTGGAAAGTATGTTGGATGGAGCCATGGACCAGTGTTTAAATCCCATCTCTGTCACTTAATATCTGTGTGTGACCTTGGACAAGTTATAAAATTATTTGGGTTGCAGTTTCTTCATTGTAAAGTGAGGGGCTTTGAATTAAGTGAACTTAGAGGTTTAATCCAGTTCCAAATCTATAACTTAATTTTCTCTGGCCACAGAGAACTCTACACAGTGATGAAGAACATAATGCCATTCTTATCTCCATGTTTGTCTTAATCATTGACATCCGATTTAGACATGATAACTTTAGAGCCAGCTATTGCCTCCCTTTCAAAAATTTGTCTACCAACCAACCAAACACTCTTCATTCATTTGGATAACTGACAAATCACCTTAATATCTTCTTAATTCTCTCACACATTCTTCAGAGCCTATCTGGCACAAATGAGCTGTATTATTCAAATCATCCCAGGCTGCTACTCTTCATGTAAAACAGAAAATCTAGAGAGGGGAAAAAACAGGTTTTTAAATAGAATTTCAATTCTACATGAGTTTAATACAACCACAAAACTTAATGAAATCTTAGGTTACATTAATACAAGTATAGTGTTGAGAATGAAAGCATAAAAATTCTATTATGCTTTGCCCTGGTCATGCCCCAACTTTAGTATTTTAAATTTTTTTAAAAATTGAGAGTCCATAACTTTAATTTAAAAATCTATAGGTGTCAACTGTACAAAAATGTTTGTAGCAGACCTTTTTGTAGTAGCAAGGAACTGGAAAGCAGGTGGATACCCATCCGTCAGGGAATGGCTGAATAAGTTATGACAACTTTCTAAGATTAATCTATTAAATCATAAGACTGCTCTCTGTTTGGTATAGTGATTTCCACATTGAGATTTCCCCACGACGAAAATAGTACAGATCCTCTGAATGTTCAAGAAATAATAGATTAAAGTTCTTCAGAAGGAAGTAAATTCCCTTATACTAGAAATTTTTAAGTAAAGTAGATAACTGTTACCTGGTATAAGTGAAGTTGCTTTAAAACATATTTAGATGACTGTATTTTTCATTTATTTCCGTGGTGATTCTGTCTAATACATTATTCTGAGAATGGTCCCAGAGTATTCATCAGACTACCCAAGGGGTTCAAGTTAATATAAGTTTAAGAACCCGAAAGTAAGGATACATGGACATTCATTTACCCCATGGTAGAGGACATAGGGTTTCTATTTCAGGTATGGGTTGGGCTAGATGCCTTTGAAGTCCCTTCCAATGCTGCAATTATATAATTAAAATATTCAGGGACAAGTAAGTAACTAATTATTTGGATCCAACTGAATGGAATTTGCATTAATATCTTCACCAGCAAGATATCTAGCTAAATTGCAGAATTTAGATGTTTTAAGAGAAGGCATACAGATTCAGTCAGGAGAGTTACTAGGAGGATACTGGTGTTCATTTTTACTTCTATCCTTCCTTACTTCCATTCTCTTTTCAGTTGTGTTTATCCTCTGAATAAGAGGTAGAGAATGAATTGGGAGGCAGGGAATTCCTATAATAAATAACTGTGTCACCCTTTACATTCCCCCTAGGGCTAAGCAGGCATTTATTTAGTGGACTGACAACAGACAATACAGAGAGCCAAATAATATGCATTTATCAGGACATATTAGTGTCTTTTTATGGACTAAGGGCTTTATATAACTGATGGGGCATGTCATTTTATTCTCGGTGCTTAAAGCTTATTCACAATAAAGTCAACATAAAAGAATGACGTTTCCAACTTCTGTGTTGACACTAGAACTATAAAATATAAATAAGTTTTTTCTTCGTCACTCATCAACCTCCAATTTAGCTTTTTGTTTCCTCCAACAACATTTTACTTTCCTGAGAGGGCTGTGATGTTTCTTCAAAATCCTACTTATATGGATTTTCAACTTGGAGCAATGTGTGTTTTTTGGTATTCTTGTACCATTCAACAATGTCATCAGCAATCTTCTCCTTAAAATAAACTTAAAACTTTTAGATATCAGGATAGTTGTGAGATCTTACAATATTAGTATTCTGATATTCTGTTCAAATTTCCTTGAATTGGTTGAGCTGCATTTCATGCTGCATTTCTCTCAGTAGATTTTCAACTCCTTGAGGGCAGGTATGACTTCATTGTCTTTATATACTCAGGCTGTAATGATCAGCCACTAGCACAGTAGTTCACATTGATCAGATGCTTAATAAATGTTTGTCAAATTGAGGGCCATTGATTAATTACTAAAACTGAAAGTAAGGTTTCAAATTGATGTGTAATTGTCTAAATAATTCTGAAATAATATTGCTGTTTTGCATTAAGGACTTTTATATGTGATATTTTGGTTCCTTGATATGAGAGTAGAAGATCATAACAGAGACATAGAAAACAATTAGAATTATAACTAGCAAATATATAATCTTTTAAGGTTTGCAAAGTACTTTACAAACATTATGTCATTTTATCCTCATGACAGGAAGGTATGTGTTACCTATTTTACAGATGGGAAAACTGAGATAGATAGATATTGTGACTTGTCCAGAGTCACCCACAGCTAAGTACCTGAGGAAGAGTTTGAATTCAGATATTTCTCGAACAGGATCCAGTGCTCAATCTGCTGTAGCACTGAACCATTTAATTACACTAATATTCTCATCTTCAAGTACCCAAATCACAATTTTACAGTTTTCAGATTTTTATTGATCTGTGATCTTATAGATATGGATTTTTCTCTTCTAATCCAGATTATAACCCATTCATTCACATAATCACAAATCTAGATCTAGAAAGTATTCAGAGACTCCCTAATCTAAAACCTTTCTTTGAGAGAAGAACGAACTAAGGCCTGGGGAGATTAAAATATTTTTCCAAAGTCATATCGATAGCAAGTGTCAGAAAGCTAGGATATGAATGCTGGTCCTTTAAATCAGAGCCAGCATTCTTTCTATTGGTCTCTGTAACTCAGAGACTTCCCCTTTCTTCCCCTTCTTTTCCTCCCCTTCCCTCTACTTCACCCCTCTTTTTCTTCTTTCTCCTCCTCTTCCTTTTTCTTCCCTCCCCTTTGCTCCCTCTTCCTCCCCTTTTCTCTCTTTCCTTCCCTTTCTTCTCCTTTCTTCCCTTTCCCTCCCTTCTTTCCTCTTCCCTGGCTTCCCCTCCCCTTTCTTCTCTGCCCTGTCCACTCTTCTCTTCTCCTCTCCTCTTTATGGACTCCTTCAGCAGTCTAGTGAAACCTGTGGATGCTTCAAAATAATGTTCATTGCCTACATTTTTTTTAGTTAAATGAAATGCTAACTAATGTCATTACATTAGGGTTACACTAAATTTCAGTTAGACATTAATTAAAAAAAAAAAAGATGTAGTTTATGTAACCGTCCAAATTTCTGGATTCCTTGATTCTTGAATCTTCAGTTACAAATTCTCTTCTAATTTTACTAGCATGACGTTTCTCTAATGTTTCTCTGATTATGTCTTTTTCCTAGGTAAAATCTGACTTAGAATGTACCTTATCTTCAAACAGCCAGTGTTTGAGTATTTTATAGCTGTCTTCACTTGTTATTACCATGGAAAAAAGAAAAACTAATCTCATTTTGCCATCATTTCTGTGGAGATGCAAAGAAGGATAGAAGATGCCCTCTCATCTCTGAGAAAACAGGGGGAAAGACTGCTGGAGTAGTAACTGGGGAGCAAAAGAATCTTCAGTGCTAAAGGAGTGTCAAGAGTAAGGACTACAGAATTTTTTCCCAAAGGTTGAAGTCATCCCCAAATGGAATAAATGATCTCTTATTATAGACACAATATACACTACTTATATTTCTCCACATTATGAATTAATATAGGTTCCTGTGAATCAGCTGGAAACTCAATCACCACTGTTTCTTTTGGAAACTGTGTCTCAAATTCCAGCCAGCTGACTGAAGTAGTGTAACTCAGTGGAAAGAATATTGGGCTCATAGGCAGAAAAAAAGGAAGAATCAGCTCTGATTCTCACTAGGTCTTTCACCATGGTGTTTTTTTTTTTTTTTTTTTTTTTGTTTGTTTGTTTGTTTTAGCATACTTTTTTGGGCCTTAAGTTTACTCTATTTGCTACTTCATAGTGGTACCTAACTTGTAGGATCATTATAATGGTTAAGGGAAATGATATATATAAAGTCCTTTTCAAACCTTAAATGTTACATATGAAAGAAAAAATGATGCTGATTACAAAAAGTGTTGGAATAAAACTGTTTTGTGAGTTGAGAATTACTTGTGTTTATAACATGATTTATTGCAAAAGAGTATTCAGGTTTCCTATATCCTAGATTCCTTTTTTTTTTTTTTTTGGCTGAGGCAATTGGGGTTAAGTGACTTGCCCCGGGTCACACAGCTAGAAAATGTTAAATGTCTGAGATCAGGTCAAATTTGATTTCAGAACTGATACTCTATTCACTGCACCACCTAGCTGTCCCTATGGCCTAGATTCTTAAACGACATAAACCCATATGGATTTTGTAACTGAATGTGGAGGTTGCAAAATTATGACTTATTATCAGTAAATATTTATTTGTATATCTATTTTATATATGTGTATATCTGGGGTCACATAAAAAAGTTCTTAGGTGAAAAAGTGAGTGGAAAAAAAATTTAAAAGTCCTGTTCTATGTCATGTGTTTCTGGGAGGCCAATTTATTTCGCTGAGTCTTATTATCCTAATCAAGTGTTTTTTATTGTATGGTTCTCATATATCCCAATTTTCTTGTCTTTTCACTTTGTTCTAATATTCCTTGCACTGCTAAATTGGGGTGTTTATGTTTTATTTTATCCATTTTTTTTTTTTTTTACTTCAGGGTTCCTTTGATATAGTTAAAGTTTTGGAATCTTAATCTAGTTCGATGGAGTCTCCTTTCTTGTTTTTAATTAAAAGTTTTATCTTCATTATCTAGATGCAGTTGAATATATATGTATGAAGAAAGTCTACAGGTTTAAAAAATACAAAGACAAAACTTTTTTTTTGTCTTTGTATTTTTTAAACCTGTAGACTTTCTTCATGATTTTAAGAGCTTTTTTTTTTTTTTTTTTGCTTCTTGCTGGTTTACTTTTTTAGTCCCTTTAGATATTCCCATGTTTCCACATTCCTTTCCCTATAGTGATTTTCTTATATGTCTTTTTAAAAAAGCTGATTTAAAGTTATAAAATAGACTTAGCTTTAGATACACAACCACTTCAGAAGTATTCCCAATATTTCTAATATAAAAGTGACTTGTATGGTGATTCCAATGAGAACAGTAGCATTTCACTTCCTTTAGATTTCTAGGAAACTATTCATCTTGCTTAAGCAATGTTTTCCTTATTGGAGATATTGTTTGGAAATTGAATAGATATAAAAGGACTATATGACTCCATGCTTAATAAAGAAATATCTAGAAAACATAGGGATTCCTATTATTTTGATATTGAATCAATATCAGATGATCCATAAATAGGGTCCAGAGTACATGCTTAACTCCATGGAAAATAATTCAGTTCAGTCTTTATTACGTGCATTTTTCTGTAGGGAGTAAAATAAAGACTATAACATACTTGATAACCCTACTGCATAATAAAAGCCTATGTAGGACATAGATTTTTGGAGGAATGTGGACATAAGTCATACCTACATAGATTTTTGGATATTGAGAACATAAACAAAGAGAGAAAATGGTTCATTAACTTTTGCCTAAAGGACCTTTCCTAGGGTCTTTTGACTTTAGAGTCTTTTGGGGGCCTTTCCTTTCTAAGTAATTTTTGCTTTTACAGATAAAGTAGCTATGAATAATATAAATATATATTTTTTCTCTTATTTTATATTATTATTAGGTTAAAATCCTTATTATGAAATCTCTGAGTAAGAAGGTATCATCAGATTTATAATATTCAAAAACTTTAAGGCCAGATTGGATCAATGAAAATTAAGCAAAGGCTTATGCAATTAACATAATTAGTAAGACCTCCGAATTAAAAATGACTTTAGTTCAAAAAGTATCTGGCACAATGCCTTGTACATAGAAAACAGTTAATAAATGCTGGCAGTAAGGAAGGAAGGAAGGGAAGCAGTAATATAGGTAAACTATACTTATGATTCTACCATCTTGTTTAATTTTATTAAATAGAATTCATATAAATAAGTTTATTATAAAAGTAGAATGTTTTTCTAAGCCTTTTTTTTCAGGAACATAGAATAAGGACCATATAATTTTGAAGAAAGTATAGTCATTTTAAAAGATAAATAATTCTTGAAGCTATAGCACCAAAATTCTTAGTAAAAATAATCATTCGGATTCTAAGAATGGAATACAATACTATAGTTACTCAATATTTAAGGAAAGACTATTGTTTCTCTATCAGATAGGAATTTGGATGAATCTCAAACTACTCTTGGGCTTTAATATTGTCACAATGGATGCCAACTCACAGCTAATTGTTGCCATCTCACCCCTGGATCTTTTTTGGTGTTGTCATAGCTTTTATTTTAGGATATGGAAATTCATGGTGTCTGGGGATTGGGAAGAGGAGAAAGCACTAATAATTTCAAGGCTAAGTTGGATTTCGAAGTTTCTGGCAGACATTCTTTCTAAAAAGATGCATTGTTTTCAATAGAGGGTTTCATTTTAATTGACTTGACCCAACACATTATAAATTCTTGAAGGAGCATTAACACTCTCTCCGCCTCCAATTCCAACACATAGGTCCTGTCTGTCTTCTTTAAGAGTAAGAAAAAGAGCTGCCTGAAATAATGAGCTATTGGATTTACCAAGTTTCTTTGCTGTCATGGCAACTAAAGTTTGAAAAAAGTAAAGAGAATAAGATGAGTCGTGTTCACTTTACAAGTTTTCAAATTTAGATTTATTATTAAATTTTCATAGCCTAATGTGCTTAGTGAAAAAAAACTTGCTTTTATATGTAGTGACTAATTCCATAGGACATCTCTGATAGGCACTTAGATAGAGGGACACCTGGAAATGATAAAAAAGTATATTTATCTTCTTTTGCCTATAAGATGGACAATATAAGAATAAAGCTATGCCAGTTCATTGTAAGATATTTCCTCCAAAGTCCTTTCCAAGGGTGACTGTTCTTCTTGACATATGAGTACCGCCTTCTTTTTAGCTTGTTGTTAATACTTTACTAGCATGTAAGGTATTCAGTTCTGATATCTTGGACAGCATTTTGAGGACTGGTTTTTATTTTATTTATTTATTTTTTCAACAGTATTTTATTTTTCTGAATACATTTAAAGATGATTTTCAACATTCATTTTGTAAAACTTTATGTTCTAAATTTTTCTCCCTTTCTTTACCTCCCTCTTCCCTAAAACAGCAATCAATTTGATGTAGATTAAATAATATGTAATCCTTTTTAACAATTCCATATGTGCTAGGTTGTATAAGAAAAATGAGATGAAAAGTAGGAAAAACTTGAGGAAAACAAACAAACAAAAAAGGTGAAAATACTGTATTCTATCCACGTTCAGTCTCCATAGTTTTTTCTCTAGATGCAATTGGCCTTTTCCATCTCAAGTCTATTTATTGCAATTGCCTTGAATCACCAACTGCATTTCTGAGAAGAGTCAAGTCCATAACAATTGATCATCATATACTCTTATTGCTGTTCACAATGTTCTTTTGGTTCTACTGATGTCACTCACATCAATTCATGTAGGTCTTTCCAGACTTTTCTGAAACCAGTCTACTCATCATTTTTTTATAGAACAATAATATTCCATTATTTCGTATACCATTACTTATTCAGTCATTCCTCAATTGATGGGCTACAATTCATTTTCTAGTTCCTTTGCACAGTACTTTAAAAAATCCCAAATAATTACTGTTACCTCATGATCATAGCATCCCATTAGAATCAAACCTACAAGGAACCTCAGACACCATTTAGTTAAACTTTCTCATTTTACAGATAAGAAAACAGATAAGAAGACCAGAGAGGTTATATGATTTTTCCAAGATAACACAGAGATGGAATATGTTGTCAAGGAATAGAGAGTTATAGTAACCCAAAGCAAGGATTTTGGCAGAATCAAAATTCTTTTAGCTTTGTTTACTTTTTCCTTGTTACATCTATTTCAGTATTCATCCATGTCATACATAAACACATGTTATCCATTGGAGCTTTTTCTAATATACAGAGCTCTTGAGACACAATCAGTCCACTCAGGATATTTTTAGAGCTCTCAAAGTACAATGAGAGCTTTTATTGTTTAGATCAAATTAAAATGGAAATTTTACTCCCTTAATGATTATTAAAAAAATCCTGCTCTATCTGTGTTCTTTTGAGAATATAAAAGGAAAATGAAAAATATGCAGTAATAGTACTAATAGGTACTTAATAGCTTTATCCAATATGTACCAGTCTTTATGGATACAATATATAGCATTAAAGCAACAGTAATGTTTTAGTTAAATCACAACAATTAGTTAATTAAAATTATTAACAAATCTATTCTCTATAGAAAAATGTTGGCTTTTATATGGTTGTTTATTGGAAACATGCTGGGACCTAAGAGAGAATAAATTTGGAAATAACTTGCAACTTGTGGTCATAGAAATGAAGTGCTTTCTGTTTCTGGAATTTGTCAGTGAAATGTCAGAAATGTTAGTTATTAAAAATAAAAAATAAGAACAGCCATAGGAATGGGCACAGAAAGTGAAAATAGAATTCTAAAGAAAACTCTCTGAAAGCTACAACTTTGGAGAAAGGGTGTAGTTTTGTTGCTAGCTTACTGAATTTTTGGTGTGAAGATTTGATTTCAGATCCCGTACAACTTAGTGGTTACCTGCTCCACTTTTCAATGCCCCAGGTAACTCTCTAAATTGATTTTTATTAGAAAAAAATAGAACTGTCTCATCTGTTTGCTCCTAACATTGAAAATCATAAATTCAAGCCAAAAATAAAATTATTCATTTCATAAGGTTGTCAGTAGAGTCGAATGAGATAATGTGTATGGAGTTACAGAATTTAAAATGTTATATAAATGTCAGTTGTAATTATAACTACATATATACCACGGTTAGGACAATGTTTTCTTTTGTTTAGCTAAAAATAAGCCACCTGTCTTATTTTATTGGTGTAGAATGTACTCAGAAGCAGGTAGGCCACTTTCCCCCTCAGGGTTCTAATGTATCCTGAGGGATTTGTGGGTGTCTTTGCTAATATCTATCAAGGCCCCCTTTACCCCCATTGGTTGTGCTACTGCCCATTGCTAGGTGCTAGTGACAAAGCTTCATTTAATCACGTAATATCATTTAGCTTTTACAAAACTTTAAGGAAAAGAAATAAGTATTTTTATCACATCTACTATATGCTGGGTTTTGTGCTAAGTGATTCTCCTTCCCTTCCCTCCCTCCCAATATCTCATTTGTTCTTTGTAACAACCCTGGGTGGTAGATGCTAATATTATCTTCAGCTTACAGTTAAGGAAACTGAGGCTGACAGGTAAGTGAATTGCTCAGGGTCACATAGCTAGCAAGTACATATTTATCCATATTTAAACTTATGTCCAGTGATTTCACTATTTGGTCATCAAGCTATCTAGATTTCTCTCTTAAGGACCAAGCTTTAAAACAAAACCAATCTGATTCTAATTGGCCACCAATGGATCCTAGGCCAAGCCCAGTGTGATCATTGTTTGGGTCCTGACTGATTCATTTTGAATGTAAATAGCAGTCATTTCTGCTTTGGATGGAAACCCTGAAGTCTTTCCCTCCCAGATTTACTTACTTATTTAGATTTTTTTTTAGACTAGATGAAAGGGGAGATTCTTTGCCTCAATTGCTACTTATCCTTAATCACTAAATAGGTGCAGTCTCAGTCAAACTGAGACCTGTGGAAGACTTTAGCTTAAAAAAGCCAAAGTCTCCCATTGTATCCAGGGTCATCTTCAGTTGTCCTGATCTATATCTGGCCACAAGCTTTGGAGGGAAATTGAGGCAGATGACCTTACACAGCCCTCCCTAACTTAAATCCAAGCCACTTGCATATCATGGCATTACCTCTCTGAAGGACAAACAACAGCAAGAACAAATGGAATTTATTCCAAAGATTTATCAAGAACAGTTGTACAGACATATTTTTTCTCCTCTAATCACCTGGGGTGGGGAAGGATATTCTTCCTGTATTCCTTTAATTCTTGTAATCCTTAATCTCTTAGAAGAGTAGTCCATATGTAATAGCGGTTTCATGAAATTCACACCAAGATGTAGGACTCTGCTTGTGTTGGACCAGTACTAGACCCTCCCACCCCCTTACCCAAATTAACTAATCAGAGACATCTTCAGATACAAAGAGAAAGCATTTATTTATTTAATCCCTGCCGGAAGAGGCCCAAGCATACTTGGGAAGCATCTCAGCTCCAATATGTGCCTGACCTGGCAAGCTGGAAATAGTAAAGCTGGTTAAATAGCAAAAGACCCAAGTTTTTTCAGTGGATGGACTAAAAAGAAATTAACCATTATTGACCAATGGTCACCAATGTTGTTACATCACTTCCTGTCGCTTCCTGAAGCTGAGACCTAGGTTCTGACCTTCCTAGAGATCTCTAGGTCTAGAGATCAAGTGACTTCCAGCAACCTGGGCCTAAGGCCTAATCTTCTGGCCCTGCCGACCTCTGGGAATAGGGATCACATGACTTGGGTCTAAGGTCTGAGCTACTCCATCTCATAGACTTTTTGAGAAAACTTCTGGTCTTATCCATGCTGAAGAACTCCTTATCTCAGTGACCTTCATCTGGATCCTTAAGGCCTCACTTGTTGCTTGAAGTACGATGCTTTGCTTACTGCATTTGTCCAAGACACTTCTGACTCCTGTACTTCTGTGATGGCTCAGTCTCCTGACTAACAGATTAATTTCCTTCCCCTATACCAGAAAAAAAAACCCAATACAGAAACCAAAAACTAAGTCCTTTTTTCACAGGCTCACCTGGCCTCAGGAGAAAGCACCAAGGTTTCTCCCCTCGTAAGTGATGAGATCCTGAATACTGTTTTGCACCAAGAGAAACTAAAGAATTGATCCCTTAATGTTGTAAAAAATTACCTTGGCATGGGTTCTGTCAATAAAAAGTTATTATAAAAAAAAATTGATCCCTGAGGCAAGTAGGCAGAAGGTTCTGATAGAGATCAGTTTGGCTCCATGGATCCCACTTTGGGGAAGTGGTCCAATCTGAAATCCAAGTTATGTCAAACTCCTGAGACCCACCTTCTGTAGAGATCTCAGAGCAATCTCATGTCACCATGCCCTGTCAGAAATCCCCATCATGATCCTGAGATTAAATTTTCCCTATAAAGCCTTCTTGAGGACCATCTCATGGCTGCTATCCTGAAAGAAATCCCGATTATGATTCTGAGGCTACATTTTCCCTATAAAACTATCTTATGGACCATCTCATGGTTGCTACCCTCCTTTGAGTCAGTCTACCATGGCACTGTCTCATGGTGACTTTCTAGTCCCTTCTCCCCCAGGCCATGTGGTATCTCCCCTACCTCCTCTATGCTTCTCAATCTCACTTCTCCTTACAGCTAACTAACTTTTTGGGGTACTATGTCCCTTTCAGGATTTAGCAGGGTGCTCCCTTGCTACTGAGTAATTGACTTCTACTGAGGAACTTGTCTTTTATATGCTCTCCTACTCTATTTCATATTTACCATTCTCAGTGTCTATTGTATCCATTCATTTTATCTACAATTACCTATCTATTACCTAATATTACCTATTTCTCTAAACATACTGAAGTGGGAGGGAAACTGTTCCCTTTAAGATTATCACTCTGAAACTGTATTCCCTTTTGATCTGTGATCCCTTTTGGAGTCTCAGCTCCTCCTGGGGAAGGCATATCCCCCAGATAAGTTATCTTTCGGGGATGCCAGAGCCTTTGATTCAATTAGAAATCTTGGTCAAAAAGCACCCCTTTGAAGTGTTGTTAATTCTAATAGGAGATCTGGGCTGGATACTGATAAGCATCTAAGCCTGGGAATCTTGGCTTCCTGAAGCCTTAAGACTCCTTTTAAAGAGCAGTTTCTGGACTCACTCCTTGCAGAGGCCCAAGCAGGTTGTGAGGACCCTCTGCCTGCTGAGAAGGCATTCTCTTCTCAGTGCCAGCCTCCATTTTCCCAATAGAACTGTCACTATAGAAGTCAGTCTCTTAGCAAACTGGCTTTCTGTCCAACAATAAAATTTCATTTTTGCCAATTAATAATTCGGGATCTATGAATTCTTTCACTTTGAATCTGCAGGCTAACCAGAGGAGGATTTTAACAACTCTCTTATGGACACTAACCTCATCACCACTGGGAATCAAGGGGATATAAACCCCATCAATATCTTTTGCCAAAGAGAATGGCCATTATGAACCCAATAATGTTCATATGAAACCCAATTTTTGGTGCCTGCCATCATTTGGTGCTAAACCCCATATCATGGATCACATCAATAAACATTGTGTCTCTCTGGATGGTGTTGTTGAGGTTGGGAAGGAATCCCAAAATATTGGGAGTCACAGACCAGTGTTTTGAGGTGTCTCAAAAGAATTGGCAGGCTTGAACCATATTTAAGTTAAGGGGCAAAATTTATTGTAATTGTAATGCCAGTTGAAGCAGGCTACTATCCAAAAGAATTTAGCAAAGCACCAGAAGCAAGGAAACACATTTATCTAGTTCTTCATATTATTGATATGCTAATTTTATGGCCTAGAGGTAGAACTGAGGAGTGGTCTAAGGAATTTGGCTATCACTGACCAGTAGACCTAGGACTATCCTAAAGCCAGAAGACTTTAGAATCATTGACAGATAAGATTGTTAGAACAATAATACTCTAAGGTCAGAGAGTCTCAGGATCACTAATATATCTTCCCTAAAATTTAAGGGAGGAATTATTATTATATTCCTAGGCCAGAAGACTTTTGCAATCATTTATGGAAAGATTGCCAAAACAATAGTATTCCAAGATTAGGGGGGAAGGGGAGAGACCTCGGGATCACAGATTCCAAAGACAGAAGATTTTAGAAAGATTTTTAGAACAGAAGCACCCTAAGGTCCTTAAAATCATTGCTGTTTCCCCTAGAAGCTTTATTCTATCAGCGAGAGTAAAGTAGTCACCAAGATTCCCCTAAGAGAACAGATAAAGAAAATGAAATGAATTGTTAACCTTCTCAATGTCTCCAAATCAAATCATAAAGCTTCCAGTTCACCACAGGAAGAGGCGTGCTATTGTTCTGAAGCACCTTGTTTTATTATCTCTCACTTGACCATTGAGAAAATTGAGACAAACTGGTTAAATGACTCCCTCAGAGTTACATGGCTAGTAAATGTCTAAGATTGGCTTTCAATTAAGATCTTCTTGACTCCAGACCCAGTACTCTATGGCACCCACCTAGCTGCCTCAGCCACTGAAACCCACTATAGAATGTCTTTACACATACTCCACAGTCTCTCCAGGGCACTTCATATTGTGAGAAATGGATGGGCATTTGTTTGGTTTCCACACTTGTGAAGGTTGAATTGGAAAGGTAGACTTGCATTGGAGGACTTAAACCCACAGGGATGGGGGAGGGTAGTCAGGGGTGGAGATTATCTCTCCCAAAAGAATATAAAAATGTAAACTCCTTAGGAACAGGGACTGGGTTTTGGAATCAGAGGTGATAGGCTGGATCCATATGGTTCCTGTAAATCTCTCCCTTTAAATAAAATATTAAAACTCTCTAATCTCTATCTTGCCTCAGTTTCTCCGGCATTACATTTTTAGCTATACTTATCAGGATAAAACCTATCTATTTATCCAGGATAATTCTCAGATAGATAGCTATTTAAATATAAATAGATTAATATATAGATAATAGATAAACATAAATATATAGATAGATGTGTCTATTTACATATACAAATACAAGTTATACATATATGTACATGTATATGTTAGAAATAACACGCGACACTGAAAATCAGATATCAAGGAAAATTTGTTAAAGAAGAATCTTAAGGAATTGTCTTAATGTTTCTGACCAGCAGTGAGCCCCATTCCTCTTCAAGAAGAGGGAGCACTGAGTACAGAAGTGGGGGAACCTTTATATTTGTTAGTGTGGCACAGCCCCTCCCTTCAGAGAATGGGTTGGTCTATTTCATCCAGGGTTACTGTTTTTCTGATACGCCCACAACTTATTTCCCCTTAATATGTATAAAACATGCCCTTCCCATCTTACATTCCATTTTCAGAAATGATGGAAAACCCCTCCTCTGTGATGTGTTGTTTAATATTCAATTATCCTATTAAGCAGGAGCAGTAGTGATTTGGTCAAATCAGATCATTGACCCCAATTAGTTTGGGCTGAATGGGCTATTATGTTTATGGTTTTCTCAAAACCACAAGAGTCTTTCTGATTGGCTGAATCCACCTGCGCCTTCTTAGCCTCCCAATTCCTTGTTTGCTCAAGGCTTCTATTGATCACTTAATTGTTTTGTGAATCCTAACCTTCCTTAACTTCTCACATTCTGAAAAACTCTTGGTCAGTGGTACCCACTATCCCATACTACCTCAAAGTTTGTAACACTGTGGAAACCCAACTTTTCAGCATTTCTCACATATACATATAAGGCACTTTACATAATATATAGATATAAACATATCTATATATTTACGTTTGTGTGTGTGTGTGTGTGTGTGTGTGTGTGTGTGTACATATATAATTACACTTTTCCTCAAAGTAGGCTCCTCTAGTGGGGGTGGGAGGGGTGGAAATGACATTCAAATTACTTTATGCATGTTCCAGACCACTATTACATAAGAAGAGTCATGGAAGAATCACATGGCAAAAGTTGTTGGATCATAACTATTGTTGTTGCATATGTGATAGGATCATAGTTTTTTAACTAAAAGTTATCTAGTCCAACCCCCTCATTTTATGCATGAAAAAACTAAGTGCCAATGAGAGGAATTGACTTGTCTAAAGTTACAAATTTGAGAGTTGAAATCCAGTGTACATTCTCCTGTATCACAATGGCTGTGAAGAAGAAACAAAAGGACAGGCCTAATCTGGGTTTCCAAATTCTTTTTAACAAGTTTCCTAGAACTGCTAGGTTCTGACCTACTGGTTAAGCACTTTAATCTGTAGTTATATAAATAAAAAAAATTCTTGTAATTACTTCTGGGCATATTTGTTGAATCTACATAATTGTAGAACAATAGCAAAGGACAAAAATTGAAGATAATGGGACTTCCAAACAATGAGAATTTTAATATGGTTCAAATAGGCAATATGTGTTTTGTAAGAAAAAATAAAGTCCTGTTTTCATACTATTGGATTTTTAAGTCTTTTTAAAATTTTACTTTAATTTTTTATTAAAGCTTTTTATTTGTCAAAACATATGCATGGACAATTCTTTAACATTAGCCCTTGCAAAACCTTGTGTTCCAATTTTCCCTCCCTTCTTCCACATGCTCCCCTAGATGGCAAGTAGTCTAATATATGTTAAACATGGTAGAAATATATGTTAATTCCAATATATGCATACATATTTATACAATTAATTGTTCTACACAAGAAAAATCAAATCAAACCAGCAAAAAAGGGAAGAAACAGCAGCAGAATAAAATGAAAGCAAGCAACAACCAAAAGAGTGAAAATGCTATGTTGTGAACCACATTTCCCACAGTCCTCTCTCTGGGTGTAGATGGCTGTCTTCATCATTGAACAAGTAGAACTGGTTTGAATCATCTCATTGTTAAAGAGAGCCACATCCATCAGAATTGATCCTCATATAATCTTGTTGTTGCTGTGTATCCTGGTTCTGCTCATTTCATTTAAAAGCATCATGTAAGTCTTTCCACGTTGCTCTGAAATCATCCTGCTGGTTGTTTCTTACAGAATAATAATATTCATATATCATAATGTATTCAGCCATTCTCCAACTGATAGGCATCCATTCAGTTTCCAGTTTCTAGCCATTACAAAAAGGGATGTCATAAACATTTTTGCACATGTGGGTCCCTTTCCCTTCTTTAAGATCTCTTTGGGATATAAGCCCAGTAGAAACACTGATAGATCAAAGGATATGCACAATTTGATAACTTTTTGAGCATACTTCCAGATTGTTCCCCAAAATGGTTGGATCTATTCACAGTTCCACCAACAATGTATCAGTGTCCCAGTTTTCCCACATCCCCTTCAACATTCATTATTATCTTTTTTCTGTCATCTTAGCCAGTCTCAGAGGTGTGTAGTGGTATCTCAGAATTGTCTTAATTTGCATTTCTCTGATCAAAAGTGATTTGGAGCACCTTTTTCATATGATTAGAAATAGTTTCAATTTCTTCATCTGAAAATTTTCTCTTCATACTGTTCATATCCTTTGACCATTTATCAATTGGAGAATGGCTTGAATTCTTATAAATTCGAGGAAATCCTCTAAATATTTTAGAAATGAGACCTTTATCAGAACCTTTGAATGTAAAAATGTTTTCCCAGTTTATTACTTCCCTTCTAGTTTTATCTGCATTAGTTTTGTTTGTACAAAAACTTTTTAACTTAATCTAATTAAAATTATCCATTTTGTGATCAGTAATGATCTCTACTTCTTTGGTCACAAATTCCTTCCTCCTCCATAGATCTAATAATATCCTATGTTTTTCTAATTTGTTTATAATATCATTCTTTATGCCTAGATCATGTACCCATTTCAACCTTACCTTGGTATACAGTGTTAGGTGTGGATTAATATCTAGTTTCTGTCATACTAATTTCCAATTTTCTCATCAGTTTTTGTCAACATAGTTGACATAGTTTCTATTGCAGATTGGGAAATGCAGTGAATTCTTATCCAAAGCTGAGGTCTTTGGGTTTGTCCAATATTAGATTACTAAAATCATTGACTATTTTGTCCTGTGAACCTAACTTATTTCACTGATCAACTATTCTATTTCTTAGCCAGTACCAAATAGTTTTGAAGACTGCCCCCATATAATATAGTTTTAGATTTGGTACAGCTAGGCCATTTTCATTTGCTTTTTTCCCCCATTAATTTACTTGAAATTCTTGACTTTTTGTTTTTTCACATGAATTTTATTGTTATATTTTCTAGGTCAGTAAAATAGTTTCTTGTGAGTCTGATTGATATAGAACTAAATAATAGATTGGTTTAAGTAGTATTGTCATCTTTATTATATTCACTCGTTCCATCCAAGAGCATTTGACATTTTCCCAATTGTTTAGATCTGACTTTATAAGTGTGGAAAGTGTTTTGTAGTTTTGCTCATATAGTTCCTGACTTTCCCTTGGCAGATAGATTCCCAAATATTTTATACTATCAACAGTTTTTTTTTTTAATGGAATTTCTCTTTGTATCTCTTGCTGTTGGATTTTGTTAGTAATGTATAAAAATGCTCATCATTTATGTGCATTTATTTTGTATCCTGCAACTTTGCTAAAATTGTGGATTATTTCTAAATAGGTTTTTAATTGATTCTCTAAGTATACCATCATATCATCTGCAAAGAATGATAATTTGGTTTCCTCATTAGCTACTATAATTCCTTTAATCTCTTTTTCATCTCTTATTGCCAAATCTAGCATTTCTAATACAATAATAGTATTGAATAGTAATAGTGATAGTGGGCAACCTTGTTTCACCCGTAATTTTATTGGGAATGGTTCCAGTTTATCCCCATTACATATGACGCTTGCTGATAGTTTTAAATAGATATTACTGATTATTTTAAAGAATATACTCTCCTATACTCCTATACTCACTAGTGTTTTTAATAGGACTGGCTGTTGGATTTTATCAAATGCTTTTTCTGCATCTATTGAGATAATCATATGGTTTTTGTTAATTTGGTTATTGATATAGTAAATTATGCTAGTAGTTTTTCTAACTTTGAACCAGCCCTACATTCCTGGTATAAAATCCTACTTGGTCATGGTGTATTATCCTGGGGATGAGTTTCTGTAATCTCTCTACTAATATTTTATTTGGTTCTTTGGTCTCAGCAGAAAAATCCTTCAAAATGCTAAATGATCAGTAGAAATGTTACTTACATAAAAAAGTCTTTGGAACATTTTTAGAGATGATGTTATTTGTTGTTGTTTAGTTGTTTCTAACTCATTGTGACCTCATTTAGGCTTTTCTTGGCAGAGATACTAATGTTTGCCATTTCCTTAATTTACAGATAAAGAAACTGATGCAAATAAGTGACTTTCCCAGGATTATATAGCTAGTAAGTGTTTGAGGTCAGATTTGAACACAGGAAAATTACTTCATCCACAGTATCAGGTTCACAAGTAGCACTTTTAGGGGTGGCCAGGGACTTGCCTCATTGGGCCTTTTTGTGATCAATTTGATGCAATTGAGATGGCTAGATAGGAAAAGGGACATAATCTTGTGGTTACCAAGGCAGTTTTTCTGTTGAAAAGGAGGTCCAATATTGACTGCACCAATGAATCCATTCTCTTTGGCATCAGGACTTTAATGTCAATTAAATAAGCACTTTGAATTATAAGGGGAGCGAATGAATAACTCAGTTTCCAATAGGTAGGCTTATCTTGTTTGTGCTATTTCTACCTTTCACTAATTCATTACCTTTCCATTAACATGATCACATTCCAGTTCTGTCTCTATCCATATTTGTCTGGGTAATAGTAATATCCTCCTACCACTTTCTTGCTCAAAAAACTTTCACTGGCTCCCCACTGCCATTAAAGGCCAATTCCTTGATTTGGTATTTAAGGCTGCTGTCATTTGGCTTCTGCATACTTTTCCAGTTTTAGTTTATTCTTTGTGAACTTTCTTTCCCAAACTGTGTTCACATGCAACTGTATGAAACATTGTCAATTCCTGAAATAAGTCCTTATATCCACTTCTCTGAAACCTGGTCAAAAGTTCAATTCCATGCCATCACTTACCTTCCTTAAGCCTTTCCTGACCTTGCTTCCAGGAAGTAGTAGCTCTCTCCTCCAATTCCATTTTCCTGATATTTCCATGCACTATCTTGTGTCCATTTTTTTTTTACTAACACAGTGGAATGTAAGCTTCAGTGATTTAGAAACTGTCATTTTTGTCTTTGTATTCCAATCATCCAATAGAATACTTTTGTAATGCCAGAAAAACTGAGGCAAGAAGAGATTAATTTTTAATCTTTTAATGAGCTAGCTGACTGATGGGACTACCACCCAAATCATTTGGTGTACAATGTTTATATAGGAATATAATTAGCAAAACAAATAGGTGATACAGAAGCAAAAAGAATCCAATTAGGTCATCAGGCAGTTGTTATATCAGAAAATTATGTTTCTCATAACCTAAAGTAATAACAATGATAGGAATGGGCTTGGGATATTGTATATGATGGTGGGAATGAAAGCAATAACAGGATGCGTACAATCATGGGAACGTTCTTTAAGGGGACCTTCCAGGGTCAGTATTTTCAAAGAACGATAACTGATTTTATCTGTAGAAGCACCTCACCAGTGTGATGCCCAAGTAAGCAGAAGGACAGAAATAGGCAATGGTCATGCTTATCACTTTGATCTAGTGTGTGAGACTGTGTTCAAATTCTTATGAGAAACTAACAGGGTCCTTTTTGGTTCAGCAATCCTCACTTTTGGGGAAAGATTCAAATCCTAGAATCTTCTTCTATATAAGTTAAAAGCTGCATAACCATTATTTTGATGAATTCGGCCTGATGCCTAATAAATGTAATATTAGAATAAAAAACCAGGAATGGGGCCAACAAGGACCCAAATTCTTTTGGACTAGAGCCAGACTTTCTCTGATTACCTCAGAATTGTTAGGATAAAAACAACAAGCATCTTCTCAGAGCAGTACAGAGACTACTATGATAAAGGAACCATAGGTCCAGGCCTCAGGAGTTTTACCTGCCCTCTAAGCTTCAGGAAATAGTGTGTTCTAGATAGCCTAGGTCAAGATCCACTTAGCTCCCAATAACTCATTTCACTGTGGATCAGAGCTATAGTGCCACTGGCAGCAGAACCCAGCAGGCCCAACCCCAAGATGGGAATGAGAGCTGGGATACTTCCTGAGCTGATGAGCCAATGACCCTATACAGGAAAAAGGCTCCCACCTTTCTTTTCCAGGGAATAAAGAGACACTAAGATTGGCAGAGACTAAAATGCACAAAGGGTCTTAGTGTAACAGAAAGACCTGAGCCAATACATACCTAGTAAGGCCATTGAGGTAGGCCAACCAAGCTCCCAACCAAGGGGCAAGGAAACACAAGGACTCAGACAAAGACATAGCCACAGTCCTCGAAGAATCGCAACTTGAAGCACAGGGAGAGGAGCCAGGTAAAGGGGATGATACTAGGCAAGTACCAGAACCCTGGATATACCCCAATGTCAAGCTGAGCTGATCCCAGGATCAGGAGCAGAAGATCTGGGAACCTTTTTGCGGAAGGCTATTCCTTCACAATAGGGCAGCATCCAGGCAAAGCCAATAGTTAGGCCCAAAGCCCTGGCCCGGGGGTATTTTTGGCATGGTGAATAGCTTAGGACAGGTGCAACTGGAGGGAAAGAGGGTAGTAAAGCTCAGCGGTCCTGGACAAATGAGTGGGAACAGAGACTGAGGGAGGCTGGACAGGGACAGGGAGTGCTACTACGTCCATCTCTCACTTCTCCCCTAGCTGCTGTCCCTCAATCTAATTTCTAGGTGGAGTTTATGGTGAAGGTGTTTTGCCTGCTCCTTCAAATACTTTTGGAATAAGGATCCTTACATCCTGGAAAACAACAACAACAACAATAACAACAACAACAACCACCTTCAACTTTCTTGGTCCTTTATCTTGGACGTTGTTGCTTCTTATTGATATCTGTTGAATCAAATAGAATTTTCTTTTATTTAGGGTGCTCTCATTTGACCATTAGTGGGCCAGATTGCCTGTTTCTGATTCAATCAATAAATTAAGAAGAAAACCAATATTAAGCAAGTGTTTCTCAAATTTGAGTAACAGAAATTGTAAACAAGACAGATTTTCTTTTGATTATTATAGTTTGGGATGGGAAGCTTGTGCATGATCCTTCCCCCAAAAACTTAGAACTGGAACTACTTTGAGTTCTTTATGTATTTTTAAAATCTAGTTATGGGCTTCTGAGTTCTTAAATATTCTCTCTATTTATGGGTTCCAGTGAGGTCTTTGTGTCTTTTGCATTTCTATGGGTGAAATAAAAGCTGACCTTTCCAATATGTATTTATTACATTGAGTATTGACATCAGAATGGAAATATTGTTACATTTAAGGGAAATACATTCCTAAATTTTATTTTGAAACTTTCCTAAAAGCAAATTCAGACTAGGGAATAATAAGCCAAAGATAGAAAAAAACCTATTTTAGGGAAACCTCTAGGATTAAGAGAGGAAAAGCCTCTTATAGTCAGGAAGATCTGAGTTCAAGTTATGCTTCCTGACCATGAGCACACTAGGTAACTGCAAGATTGTAAAGTGAAGAAATGGTGCCTGTATCAAGCCCCTTTCCTATTCTTAGCCATCTCCAAGATTAAACACAATTGTGGGATAAAATGGAGCTTTGGGTCATGGATTACATAATTTTATCACATCCTTAATAAATACTTTTGGAATTTGATGGTAATTCAGATTTTTATTTTGTTATTAGAAACCTAAGTAAGAGTTAAAGAAGAGAAATAGTAAGAGAAAGGCTATTCCTATTAATTGGGTATTTTTTTGATAGAGGTTATCATATTGTATTTGCCCAATAATTCTAGCATATTATTTTTTTCTCTTTGATGATACAGAAAGGCACTGGGGGCATCTCCCAATGGAGGTGCAGGCAAATAGAAAGTTCTGGTAGGAAGCACAAAAAAGAATTTTTATCGTTTTTGCAAAATCACTTCTTATATTTTTGTTAAAGGTCCACTAAATCTTAGAAGTAGCCTATTATTCATTCATTGATTGGGGGATATTGTCTCTGAAGAAAATGTTTTATTTGGGGTGTCTCTGTGGAGGGGGAGGTAATGGAATTGAAATTATGAGTTACAGTTTTGGGAAGAAATATGAAAGAGATGATAATCTGTTTTATGTATCTTGGTTAGGTTTTATGAGAACATCCTTGAATAAAATGCAAAGGACTTACTCAGCAACAGGTAATTAATTATCCGAGTGGAACAATTTGCAGAACAGGGGAGATCTTGCAAAATATCCTTGCTGAAAACAGTGGGGGATTCTAAGAGAGGTATGGATTATGTACCCAACTTGTTTTCTTGACTGTTTTAGATTTTCTTCAGCTAAGTGCTCACAGGTCCCTTACTATGCTGGCTTGAAGCTCAGGTTTGGTGTCAGTTGCTATGTTCATGGAATATATTTTAAAAACTTTCCCTGTAAACTAACTTCTCTCCTACCCCCCACAATAATATATTTTCTGGCAGGTTTCTTTTCATCAGAGAGAAATAGTATAGAGTTCTTTAGGTTAATACTTCAATTCCATATACACATTACATCAGGAGACCTGCAAATATTCTGGTACTATGGAAACCTGCACTACAAAAAGGCACAGATGGTATTTATCAGGCTTTTTTTTTTCTCTCACATTGGATGCAGGAGTGAGTGAGGTATGCTACTCCTTAGATGTAAAAGTGTGTGTGTGTGTGTGTGTGTGTGTGTGTGTGTGTGTGTGTGTGTATGTGTGTGGTTAGAGAGGAAGCAGCCAACTCATAGTCCACTATCCCACTTTTCACTCCTCTTCCAACCTATATTTGATTGGAGAAAACATTTTGAATGCTATACAGATGGATCTCAAATATTGCTGCTGAACAAGAATAAATGAAATCTGGATGCATTTTAAAAAAATGAAACAATTACTCAACATTGGTTACAAAATAATTTTCTAAAATATATTGACAAAATTCGACATTTTCACTTGACTCTCTATTGGGCCTTTCTTTTACGTAATGTTTTGTAGATGTCTTTTCCTTTCATTGCTTTCATTTCTCAGTGTCCCCACACTCAATAGAACTCTTCCTACTAACAAAGAAGTACAATCAAGTAAAAGAAACTGACATATTGACCATCTCTGAAAGCATATATCTTTCTTCATACCTGAAGACCACCACCTCTCTATCAAATTTTCTCTGATTTTCTCCATCTTCTGATTAACATACTTAAACAGAATCTTAGAATTCTAAAATTGGAAGGAATGTTAAAGTCATCAATTGAATCATAAGATTAGAAATCATAGAAATCTCCCCCTTTTTTGATGCATTAATCCTCTTTATAATACCTATCAGTCTCTGCCTGATGATTTCTACTAATGGAGAACTCACTATTTCTCATTTTACTTTTTGTTGTTGTTCAATCATTTTCAATAATTTCTGACTCATTGTGATCCCATTTTACATTTTCTTGGCAAAGTTACTGGAGGAGTTCGAAATTTCCTTTTCTAGCTTGTTTTACAGGTTTGGAAACAGAATTAAATGATTTGCCCAGGGCCACCCAGCTATTTAGTGTCTCAACTTAGTTGATCCCATTAGATATCTCTGATTGTTAGGAATATTCTATATTATAAGTGAGAATTTGTCTCTCTTTAGTCTCTATCCACTGGTTCTGGTTCTTTCCTCTTAGGCCAGTAAGAATTAATAATCTTTCTTTCATTTGCTATAACTTAAAATATTTTTTCATTCATTCATTATTTTATTGTATATTATTGAAAAATAACAAGAAAAACTCAATAACAAAATATCTGAAGACCATAATCATACTTCTATGTAAGTCTTCTGTTCTTTAGTTAAAGGTACCTCTTCCCCCAATTATTTCAATGATTCTTTATAGGATGATTTTTTCCCCCAGATATATTCCAATTTATCTCCTAATGGAGAAATGAACAAATAAAAAACGATAAAGGACAAGTCATCCAAATAATAAAGAGAATAGACTTTTAGTTTCTTGATAACTAGGAATCAAAGGAATAGAAAATCATTTCTTTAAGTAAACACTTGAACATTGAAAGTGCTTGTGTGGTTTGGTATTTGTTTTTCATGAACCCCACCCATCCTGCATACTTCATCTTGGGTTGTTTTGTCTCATCCCCAAAGAAAAATAAAAAAAAAAAAGCCCAAATTATTCCCAAAAATATCCTCGTGTCTAAGAGAACAATGCTGCTAAAATGTGACCTTTTGGGAAGAAAATAAAGTATCTCTGGCATTAAAACAAGGTGTTCAGACACTCCTTGACTTTTAGAATAATATATGTAAGCCCTTTTCTTGAGTGAAGAATATTCTCCATAATATTCAGTGAGAGCCAAAACACATTTCATTTGGATTTCATACTGCTTGCAAAAACAGAAAGCAACTTCTAGTAATTCAAAAAGGTGATATTTCTACAAAACAAGGATAATGATTAAGTATTATTTGTGATGATTGTTGAAATCTGTTGCTTAAAACTCTCTAAATGGTTAATCTAATTCTTTTTTTATTATTATAACTTTTTATTGACAGAACATATGCCTTGGTACTTTTTTTACATCATTATCCCTTGCATTCACTTCTGTTTTGACTTTTCCCTTCCCTCCCTTCAACCCCTCCCCTAGATGGCAAGCAGTCTTACATATATTAAATATGTGACAGTATATCTTAAATACAATATCTATGTGCAGAACTGAACAGTTCTCTTGTTGCACAGGAAGAATTGGATTCAGAAGGTAAAAAGAGCCTGGGAAGAAAAACAAAAATGCAAACAGTTTGCACTCATTTCCCAGTTCCTTCTCTGGTTCTGCTTCTGTCCATCATTGATCAATTGGAACTGAGTTAGAGAAGATCTTCTCTTTGTTGAAGATATCCACTTCTATTAGAATAATCCTCATACAGTATTGTTGTTGAAGTGTATAATGATCTCCTGGTTCTGCTCATTTCACTTAGCATCAGTTCATGTAAGTCTCTCCAAGCCTCTCTGTATTCATCCTGCTGATCATTTCTTACAGAACAATGATATTCCATAACATTCGTATACCACAATTTACCCAATCATTCTCTAACTGATGGGCATCCATTCATTTTCCAGTTTCTAGCCACCACAAACAGGGCTGCCATAAACATTTTAGCACATACAGGTCCCTTTCCCTTCTTTATTATTTCTTTGGGGGTATAAGCCCAGTAGGGTAGCACTGCTGGATGAAAGGGTATGCACAGTTTGATAATTTTTTGAGCATAGTTCCAGATTGCTCTCCAGAATGGTTGGATTTGTTCACAACTCCACTAACAATGCATCGATGTCCCAGTTTCCCCACATCCCCTCTAACATTTATCATTATTTTTTCCTGTAATCTTAGCCAATCTGACAATTTTAAGAATTTTTAAAAATAAATGAAGAAAATAATTCACTAAAAAGCAGAACTGAACAAATGGGAATGAAGGACTCAGTGAGAAACCAAGAATGAGTCACGCAAAACCCCAAAAATGAAAAAAAAAAAAAAAAAGAAGAAAATATAAAATACATACTTGGGGAAAAAACTGACCTAAAAATAGATCTAGGAGAGACAACTTAAGGATTATTGGACTTCCTGAAAACCATAATGAAAAAAAGAGTCTAGACATTATTTTTCAGAAAATCATCAAAGAGAACTGCTCTGATGTCATAGAATCACAAGATAAAATAGCCATTGAAACAATTCACTGAACACCACCTGAAAGAGACATAAAATTAAAATTCCAAAGAATATTGTGGCTAAATTTCAGAACTACTGGACCAAGAAAAAAATATTGCAAGCAGCCAGAAAGAACCAATTCAAACACCAAAGAGCCACAATAAGAATTGTCCAGGACCTAATAGCTTCCACTTTAAAGAATTGAAGAGCCTGGAATCTGATATTTGTAAGGGCAAAGGAAATTGGAATGGGGTCAAGAATAAACTACCCCACCAAACTAAGCTTTTTGTTTCAGGGAAGAAGATGAACATTCAACGAAACAGGTGAATTCCATTTATTTCTGATGAAAAGACCAGAGCTGAACAAAAAATCTGACCTCCAAATATAGAACTCAAGACAAATATAAAAAAGTAAAAAGAAAACTTTTGAGAACTGTATCTGTTATGTATATTTATAGAGAGTACATGTTTAATTTGATTTTATTGTTATAATATAAAAAAGAAACTAAAGGTGGAAAGGGGATTGTACCAGAAAAAGGGGAAAGTGGAGACAAAATGAGGGAAATTACATCTTACAAAGAGGCAAAGAAAATCTATTATATTTGAGGGAAAGAAAGGAAGGGGATGAACAATGTGTGAATCTTACTCTCATTAGGTTTGGCTCAAAGAAAGAATATTAAACATATTTGGTTTCACAGAGAAACTTCTCTAACCTTATAGGTAAGTGGGAAGGGAAAGAGGAAAAGGGAAGAGGTAAACTAGTAGAAGGGAAAACAGAAATAGTAGGAAAAAGGTATAAAAAAGGGAGAGGGTTCTAAAGAGGGAGGGCTGCTTGAGGCAAGTAATGCTCGTAAGTAAAATCCTGGAAAGGAGGGAAAGGGGAAAAGGAAAGAGAAAAGTATAATTTGGGGTTAATAAGATAGCAAGAAATACAAATAAAAGCAGATAGCAGATTGGATTAAAAGCCAGAACCTTACAATATGTTGTTTACAAGAAACACATTTAAAGCAGAGTGATACATACAAAGTAAAGATAAAGCTAGAACAGAATTTATAATGCTTCAGGTGAAGTAAAAAGAGCAAGGGTAGCCATCCTGACCTCAGATCAAGTCAAAGCAAAAATTGATCTAATTCAAATAGATAAGGAAGGAAACTATAACTTGATAAAGGGTACCATAGGTAATGAAGCAATATCAACATTAAACATATATGCACCAAGTCGTATAGGATCTAAATTCCTAATAGAGAAGATAAGAGAACTGCAAGAAGAAATAGACAGCAAATAATAGTGGGAAATTTCAATCTTGTTCTCTCAGAACTAGATAAATCGAACCATAAAACAAATAAGAAAGAAGGTAAGGAGGTAAATAGAATACTAGAAAAGTTAGGTATGATAGATCTTTGAAGAAAATTGAATGGAGACAGAAAGGAGTACATTTTCTTCTCAGAAGTTCATGGAAGCTATACAAAAATTGACCATATATTAGAACATAAAGACCTCAAAATCAAATGCAGAAAGACAGAAATAGTAAATGCAGTTTTTTTTTAGATCACCATGCAATCAAAATTACTTTCAATAAAAGGCCAGGGGAAAATAGACCAAAAAGTAACGGGGAACTAAATAATCTCATCCTAAAGAATGAATGGGTGAAGCAGCAAATCATAGACACAATGAATAATTTCATCCAAGAGAATGACAACAATGAGACAACATACCAAAATTTGTGGGATGCAGCCAAAATGGTAAAAAGGGGAAATTTTATATCTCTAGATGCTTACTTGCATAAAATAAAGAAAAGCTCAATGAATTGGGCTTGCACCTAAAAAAGGTAGACAAAGAACAAACTAACCCCCCTTCCCCAATAAAATGCCAAACTTGAAATTCTAAAAATAAAAGGAGATATTAATAAAATTGAAAGCAAAAATACTATTGAATTAATAAATAAAACTAAGAATTGGTTTTATGAAAAAACCATCAAAAAAAATCTTTAGTTAATTTGATTAAAAAGGAAAGAGGAAAATCAAATTGTTAGTCTCTAAAATGAAAATGGAGAACGAGATGATTCAAACCAGTTCCACTTGTTCAGTGATGAAGATAGCCATCTACACCCAAAGAGAGGACTGTGGAAACTGAAGGTGATTCACAACATAGCATTTGCACTCTTTAAATTTTTTTTTGTTTGCTTGTATTTTATTTGTTTCTCTCTTTTTAAAACTTGTTTGATTCAATTTTTCTTGTGCAACACAATAACTGTATAAATATGCATGTATATATTGGATTTAACATACATTTCTACCATGTTTAACATATACTGGACTACTTGCTATCAAGGGGAGAGCATGGGGAAAGGGTGGGGAAATTGGAACACAAAGTTTTGCAAGGGCTAATGTTGAAGAATTGTCCACACAAATATTTTTATTTGAGAAAAGTAAAAAGCTTTAATAAAAACATGAAAAAAAAACAGAAAAAGAAAAACAATTGTAAACTGGGGGCAGGAGGGGACCCAAGAATTTGGAAATGTGTTGACAAACTATTGTTATATTAATGTGATGAGATAATAATATGTTGTAAGAACTTATGAAAGTGATGGTTTCAGAGAAGATGTATGAACTGATACAGGGAAATAGTAGAACCAAGGAAAAAATTATATAACAACAAAGATGTTATAAAGACAAACAATTCTGAAAGACTTGAGAACTCCATTAATATAATTAATAGTTAAATATCAAGTGACTTACTATGAAACATAAGATTCACCTCTTGCTAAAAAGATGATAGTTTCAGAATGCAAACTGAAATGCAGTTTTTAGACATGGCTAACATGGGAACTTTTTTCTTCCTTTCTTTTTTTTTTTTTTTTTTTCAATATAAGAGTTAAAAAAAGCAGGGCACTTTGTTTTCTTTTCCTTCTTATTACAGAGAGGGAATAAAGCAGGAGGAATAAAATAAAGACTTTTACTGATTGAAATAATTTAATTTAAAAATAAATAAAGCCTATATCCCAGTCCATTCAAAAAAAGAAAAAAAGAAACAATTTTGAATGGTGGTGAGGTATAGTGGAGAGAAAGCATATTTTAGTGTTTCTATGTTAACCCATTGACCAGCAGACAGCAAGCAGCCTATAACACTTTTAGATACTGCCCAAATAAGGTTAAAATTGGGAAATATTCAATCAAATTTAAGTAAAAATACAATAAGACAAGGATAATATTAATGTGTTTTTAAAAATTCATTTTGCTGCAAAGATCCATGTATACAATTAAACATCTGTTTAAATTTGACAACTACCAAAGGAGGTTCTTTGTAGTAGATTTGTAGACAGGAAAAACGGAGTTTAAATTGTCTCAAAAAGCTAATTAGTTGGGGGAGCCAAGATGGAGGATTAGATGGAGCAACCCAGTTGAACTCGCCCAATATTCCCCTCCCAAAAGATTTAGAATGATGCCACAAATCAAATTTTGGAGTGACAGCCAATAAAAGTACAGAGTAAGATATTCTTCCAGCCAAAAAACTTAAGAAGTCAGCAGGAGAGTTCTATGATTCTAAGGTAAAGGTTTATTGGGAGCCCAAACACATGGGGCAATAGCAGATATGAAGGACACTATCAATAGCAATAACTTTTGGATTTCTCAGATCCTTGATAATCAGAGTGTTGGAGAAGTGGTTGATTAGAGATTATGGGAACTTTTTGTTGTTCTCTGGGTATAGCTTCTGCCCTTTGGCAATCTTATTGAGAATACAAGTTCAAAGTCACAGATGGCCTAGAATTGCCATCATAGGGCCAAGAGGAATGCTAATGCTTGTAGTTCCAGAGGAGTAGAGCCCTTTCCAGGTAAAGACTGGAATTCAGACCAGGGAAAAAGTGACCACATCTCTCCCCAGATCACATCACCTTGGAATTGCTGAAAACTTGCAGAATTAGCTCAGAAAACAGCAGCATGAAAAAGGTTGATGCTTAGGATAGTGCCTCCCCACCCCTAGGTGAGCTGAGCTCAACTTTAACATAGAGTTTAAAGTTAAGAAATAGGCTGGGGAGATGAGCAAATCTCACTTTCTGCAACAAGTCTTCCTTGGTCCATAATGACTTCCTTCTGAGATCACCTTCTGTTTACAATATATGTCCTTTTTTATTTTTTAATGTTGTCTTCCCTGTTAAAATATGATAGGCAGGTACTGTTTCCCCCTTAATTTGTAACCCCAATGAAGTTTCTAACACACAAAAAAGCTTATTGACTGATTGACTGACTCATTAATGACCTCCAAGGTTTCTTCCAGCTCTGAGTCTCAGAGCCAAAGTGAACTACTAAAAATACAAGTGTCATTATATTAATACTATTTTCAAGCATTTTAGTGTTTAAATATAGACTTTGTAGACTGGACTTGAAATATTCTTACCATTTATAACATTTTTTTTTCAAGGGAGAATGTGTTATCCTTTCCAAAAAATTGACTTAAAAATAAACTTTTGTGGAACAAACTATTTTTAATTTAATCTAAATGAGAATTAGCTTTCACTAAGCCAATTAATTAAACTAATTTCTCATTTAGTATCAAATTCAATGCAATAACAGTTATTAAACATCTACTATGGGAGGTATACAAATGGTCTTGGAATTAGCCTCTGACACCAGATGTCTTTGATCTGGACAAGTCATTTGTTCTTGAAATACTCTTTTAGGCAATTCTTCAATTCGAAGTTTCAGAGAAAAAGCTCATCTGCATCTATAGAGAGAGACTTATTTTATCTAGGAATTCCCTTTATCCATGAAATCATAGATGTAGTTCTTGTCCCTGTCCTTATCCTTACTATATTCAAGGTACTCTTGTAGATGCTAGAAACTTGAATATATAAAACAATACAGTCCCTGTCCTCAAGAAGCTTACAAACTAATAGGAATTATAAAAGGATGATACACATGCAGAAATATATGAGATTAAATAACAACAAAGGAAGGTATTAAACCAAAAGTCTTTAAGAAATATAAGGATGGAAAGATCACTTTTGGCTTGGGGTATCTAGTAAGGCTTTATGTAGAAGATTGAATTTGATTGAAAGGAAGAATTTCTTATCTGAAATGTGACAATAATATATTTTTGGGAAAGATGAGTATCCTGATAGGTGATCTGACTTGACCTGATATGGATATTGTAGGAGGGGTGGGATAAACTCAAGTAAGGTCCAGAAAAGAGAGAATGGTATGGTGAAAGGAATGGAGAACATGTCATAAGAGAATCATTTGAAAAAAATGGGACACAATTGCACCAAGAAAAGAAAATCAATAAGATTAAAGAATAACTAATAAGTTAATTTGGTGAAATATATAATGTATAAAAGTAAGGAAAATAAAATAATGTGGAAAGTTAGATTCAAATAAAATCAGAAGGGAAAAAATCACTAAGAGACAATAGTACTAAAAAAATCATACTGCTAAAAAAAATCAGTGGAAAAAAATCACTAAGAAACCATAGTACAAATAGAAGCAGAAGAAAGGCCTTACCTGCCAGACATTTGTTGATTTATGCTTTGGCAAAGAAGAATGAGGGAATGTTTTTGAGTAAAACAACAACGTGGTCATATTTGTACATTAGGTTGACTATTTTGATGGCGAAATGTAGGGTACCTGAAGATGGATGCTGTTGAGGCATGAAGTCCATTCAAAGGGCTGTTACATTAATACAGTTAAGAAGGATAGATTTCTGAACCTAGGTAGAAGCTAGAATGGAGAGGTGAAGACAGAGGCAAAAAATGTTATGTGGGAAAAATTGACAATAATTGTAGTCAGATTGCATTTGCAAGATGAGGAAGATTGATGTGTCAAAAATTTAAGGTTTTGTACTTGGATGACTGAGATATTGGTGATAGGAAATAGGGGATAGGAATAGGGAAGTTTGAAGGATTGGAAGGATTTTTTAAAAAGTACATTAAGGTTTTTAAAATATTCATATATTTTGATTTTATATCACTTCTATTTCTCATTATATTCCAATCTCCTTCCCCTTCCAGAGAGTCATTCACTAAAACAAATAAAATAAAGAGGAGAATTCAGTAAAGTTAAACAGCATATCCACATAATTTGGCACTGTGTTCAGTGTTAGATACCCATACTCACCCATTTCTATAAAGAAGAGAGGCGCATTATTATATTTTCTTTTTTCATGTAAAACATTTCCATATTAGTCATTTTATACCAGAAGGCATGAAAAAAGAAAAAGAAAAAAAGAAAATCACATTTTTAAGTCTTTATTTATATATCAATTCTTACTCTTTTGGGACTTTCTTGGATCATTTTATTGCTGAAAATAGCTAAGTCATTCACAATTCTTTAATGAACAATATTGCTATTACTATGTATAACATTCTTCTGGTTTTGTTCACTTCACTGTGCATCAGTTCATGTAACTCAAGGTTTTTCTGAAATAATCCTGCTTGTCATTTCTTATAGTACAATAATATTCCATTATAATCAGAAACCATATCTTGTTTTGCCATTCCCCAATTAATGGCATTTCTTTGATTTCCAATTCTTAGACACCATCAAATAGGAACTATTGTAAATATTCTTGCCAAAATTGGTTTCTTTCCAGGCCCTTTTTGGTGTCTTTGGGACATAGTGGTACAACTGGGTCAAACAGTATGCACAGTTTTATAGCTCTTTAGGTATAATTCCATATTGCTGTCCCAAATGGTTAGATCATTTCATAACTCCACCAACCAGACATTGATGTTTCAGTTTTCTCATATCATTTCCAATATCCATCATTTTCCTTTTTTGTCATATTAATGAATCTGATAGGATGAAGTGGTATCTTAGAGTTATCTAATATTTTCTAGGGACTAAGCTTGGAAGACCTTTGAAAGGTGAGAAGGAGTGGAGATGAGAAATTCAAGTTTGAATTTGTGAAGGTTGAGATTTCAGTGGAACACCCAGGAGATATAATTGAGGGGATTAGAAATTTTTAAATGGAATTCATGGCATTGAATATATAAACTTGAAATTCACTTGCATAGAACTGATAACTAAAACCATGGAAGGGTATGGTATTGCATTACCATTGAAGAAAGTATAAAGATAAACACATTAAAGAGAAACCCCTATTGGACATGGGACAGCTAGGTGGCACAGTGGGTAGAATATTACACCTGGAGTCAAGAAGCCTAAGTTCAAATACAGCTTCATACATTAGATATATGACCCTGGGCAAGTCACTTACCTCTATTTGCCTCAGTTTCCTCATCTGTAAAATGAAGTGGAGAAGTTACTAGAAAATGACTCCAATATTTTTGCCATGAGCACTTCAAAGGGAGTCATGAAAACAACTGAAATAACTGAACAACTGCTTAGTTGATATTCACATTTTTAGGATATATAAAAGAAAATGTATTAGTAAAAACAACTGAAGAGTAGTTTGGTAGTGAAAGAACTCAGATAAAAATGCCATGGAAGCTAATGAACAACAAAGCATCACAAATGAGATTGTGGTTAATGAAGTAGAAAGATCAAAGAACGTTAATACTAAGAAAATACTGTTGAGTTTGGCAATTAATGTTAATAGAGACCTTGGAGAGACTAGTTTTAGGAGAATGGTGCATAATGGAAGCCAGATTTCAGAGGACTGATGATTGAGGGGGGGGGGGGTGGAAGAATGAAGCCAGCAAAGTTCTCTCTTTCAAAACTTAGCAGTAAAGGAAGAAAGAGATACAGGATGAAAACTTGAGTGAGTAGTAGAGTGAAAAAAAATGATGTGTGACAGTGTATAGAGAGTACCCAGACACTTACTGTAAGACAATGGGTAAACTGCTTTTCTTCAAGCTTTTGTTTGCTCATACATAAAAAAACCAGTAATATTGCTTACATTTTCTATTCCAAATATGTTTTGCTTTGTTTTTTAGAAGAAAATTCTACATAAATATGACCTATTTGAAGATTTAAAGGAAGTCCTTTTAGGATAAAAAAAAAAACTTGAATTTTCAGGTAAAAAATAAGATTGAAACCTGAATAAAAAGTAATACTTTTATCACAGCTAAAGATTTCTTTTAGTGTATACAAAATATGAAAATACTTATCGCTCAGCCCTTTAGTTCCCTAGGCAACGCTATAAGATTAAATTTCAGAGAAAATGTTAATTTGAATGGGGAGAAAAGTTCCCTTACCTGACAGTTCCCTATATTAATAAAATCACAGTTCATATGGAATTTTAGCAACCTGAAGGTCAATACGATGATGGATCTCTATTATCCCACTCACCCCAGCTTCTAGCTGTGTTCTCTCCCCTCCTGTACTTTCCTCTGTACCCCTTTTCCCTTCTCCTACTCCTTCTTCCCCTCTTCTTGCCTTCTTTTTCCTTTTCTCCCTTCTCCTTTCTTCTTTTCCCCTTCTGTTCTCTTTTCTCTTTTCTCCTCCTCTCCTGTTCTATCTCCTTTTCTCTCCTCCTCCCCCTTCTTTCCTTCCCCATTTCTTACCCTTTCCTCCTCTTTTTCCTTCCCTCTTTCTGTATTTCTGTCTCTCTCTTCATCTCTGTCTCTTTCTGTCTCTCATTTTATCTCTCTCCATCTCTATTTTGTTCTTTCTCTCCATCTCTCTTTCCATCTTTCTTTCTTCCTCTTCCCATCTCTCTTCTCCTTCTGTTTTTCTCAACATATTTCTTTCTGTTTATTTGTTTCTCTCCCCTGATCAAAAGTACTAGATCACATCAACTTCTTTCATAGAATTATGAATGATTTCTATGTTTTTATAGGAAAAATGCTCTCTGGGAACAATCCCTTCCATCTTATTATTTAATTAAAAAACATCCATAAGCACTTATTGTCCCAGATGCTAGGGGACACAAAGATAAAACCAAACAAAAGGCCAATCCTTGCTCTCCAAGAGCTCAAAAAAAATGGAGAGGCAATGTTGTTGAAGAATGACCAAAAACAAATGTCTAAAAGTTAATGGTTATAATGATAGCTGGCATTTATGTAATACTTTTAAAATTGCAGTATGGTTTACAAAATGTCATCTTGCATTATCTTAATTTTGTGAGGTACTTGCTTTTATTATCTTCATTTTACACATAAGGAAACTAAGACCAACAGAGGATAGGTGATTACTTCAGCACCAGTGGGATTGGAATTCAAGTCTTTGCAATGCCAAATCCTGCACTCTGTCCACTGCAGCAATGAGCTGCCTCTGTAATAGTATGTACATAATATATTATACTTTTTGTTTACTGAAACTTGCAATGGGTTGATGATTCAAAATGTCTCAGTGCACTGATATGAATAAGTCTAATCTCCTTTGGTTCAACAGTTTTTCTTTTCTGTTTATTCATACATGATGTATTTTCTATACACTCACCTTAGAGCTTCTTGCTAACATGAAAGAGACTTGAACTTCACAAAATTAGGAATACATTTAGGTTAATTAATTGTGATGATGTCTGGAATCTGGGTATCAAGAAGCCCATGCTGAAATTCAGGTTCTGAAAGAGGCAGAATACATGAAGAGAGGAATGATATTTGGAGTAGTGGGTCAGCAATGGTAGGGGGAAAGTGGCTTTCTCATATTCTCTACTAACAAAAAAATCATACTATAAACAACATAAATAAAAACCAAAGTGATATCGAACATGTCTTGCTGCACAGGACCAGTACAAACCCGTAGACAACAAAAGAAGAATGTCAAAGGAGGATACTCATTCTCATCATCCTCATCAACAGCATCATCATCATTAACAACAACAACAATAAATACTTACTCAGCACATTTTATTTGCCAGCCTTTGAACAGCTAGATGGCTCAAAGAATAGAGTGCCTGGTCTGGAATCAGAAAGATTAGAGTTCAAATTTGACCTCAAACACTTAGTTGTGACCTTGGGAAAAGGTCATTTAACCTCTACCTGCACAAAACTGAAGAAGGAAATAGCAAACCCCTCTATTATCTTTGCCAAGAAAATGCCATGGACAATAACCCCATGGCATCATGAAAAGTAGGATATGACTGAATGATTGAAGAGCAATAATATACCTGGCTATGTGTTTTGTGATGGGTATACAAAGAAAGGCGAAGACATATTGCTTATACCCACAGAATTCACAATAGATTGTGGGAAACATCATACAAACTAAATGCATGCAAGATGTACACAATTTAAATAATATGCTTATTTTGCTTTATTTTCTCCATTGTAAGCAGGCTCCTATTGTGGCTTTTTCATTGTTACTAATTATCACTCTCTCCATAGTCCTTTGAAGCCATGTTTAGTTGAAGCTTAGAGTTAGGATTTCTTTGGGCAGAGGTTGAGAGGAAAAGTAATTTAAATCAATTTTCCATTTGGCCTGTATCTGGTAAATAACACTCTACTTTTAAAGTTTCATATTGTTTAAGATTCACAGAAGATAGAACCTTGGCCCTTGAGTCAGGAAGTTTAGTCTTGTCTCTGACATATTCTGCCCATTTGAAAGTCAATTATTCATTTAGTGTATCAGGCAACTCTCTGGGAATATAAATTGCCAAGGCGATATAGCTCTTTATTAATTATAATAACAACAATAATAATATCACTTATATAGCACTTTAAATAGTATATAAATAAATACGTTTATAAAGTACTTTATAAGAATTATCTTTACTCCTCACAAAGACTCAATGAATTAGATACTATTATTATCTTTATTTTATATATTAATAAACTGAAACATAGAGAAGTTAACTGACATACTCAGAGTAGTCCATCCAAATAACTCCTCATTGCAGAATCAAAACTTTATTTGATTTTCCTCATTTCAAGTCCATGGATTTTATCCATTCTATCACCTAAGTAATTTACTTGGAGGCTCACTAGAAATCAGGGATTCATGAAAAAAAAGTGTCAGATTTGTGCTCTACTGAATCATATTTGTGTTTTGTATATTGGTTTATGGCCAGGAAATGACTCAGTAATGGGAAAAAAGTCACAGTTATTTTGAGATCATTGAAAATATGCAATCCTAACCTAGCTAAGGGATAATCATTGGGGATAATCATGTAGGCAGTGAGGGGGTAGCTACCGTTTCATTCATAGTAGAACATACACATGGAACTAAGAGAAAGTTTTGACTTGCTTCTCAAAATAGACATAACATTATCAAAATAAATACTAACCTATCAAAATCTATCTCACCTAACAGGGCCAATAACATCGATTAGAAATATGGCCATATCTGTTTTAATAGCTCTATCATCATAAACATGATACCAATGGACTAGAAATTTCATGGAAACGAATACATATTAACAGAATATATAAAATTCCATATTTTTAAAAAAAGTTCTACTTTTTTTTCTTTTGAGAAATAGATAAATTATAGTTTTTTATGGTTTGGGTAATAAGATTTTACTTTACAGTAAATCAAAATCTCAAAAAAATTAGTGAAAACGTGTAGGTTGGAATTCAAAGTTGGCCCTTTTACAGTTTCTTATTTTACTCCATATACATCCTGCCTGCTGTAAAAAACTACTGCTTGTGATTTCATATCACTTATCTAGATTTAACAAGATTTTCATGTTTCTAGACCTAGTCTTTCTCCTAGGCTTATGAAACTGTTGAACACTATTATGTATATTGTTATTGTGTAGAGGCAAAGTTGGTATTTATGTAGTGTGTTATATGAAGTGTTCATGGAGGATTAGCATTTCTGGATTGAAGGCTTGCTGCACACTATTTAGAGCTATTCATCTACTTTTGGTGTTTACCTCTCATTCAATTCTCATTTGTGATTCCAAGAAGTTATAATATGTGTAGCAGATATATCTTGTTAATGCATATAGGTTGAAGAAGTTTGAGGTAACTGACAATCTTCAAATCTGTAGGTGAATTAAAGGTATATCTATTCCATGAATGTACATATTTCCCCTGGTGGAATGGGCAAATGAGCACAATTTGTTTCAATGGTCTTAAAGGGGCTGAAACAGGTATTGTGGAGTGCTTAGAGTTTGGTCAGACATGGAGGATGAACAAGGTTATCCACTGCATCACGGGGCATTTATTACTGGTCATCCTGACTTCTGTCTTGCCATGGGACTTAGATGACTCTGGAAGAGAGAGTGAGGCTGGTGATTTTGTGGAACTCTTGTCTCACTTAAATCCAATTCACACACAAGCCACCACATCACTCTATGATGCTATTGGTCCTCTTCAAAAACAAAGGATGTACAACAACAGTATTTTGCAAATATTTGTTCATTTTATCCTCACAATAACTCTAGTAAGTCCTATTATTATTTCCATTTAAATGTCTGAGATTGAATTTGAACCCAGATCTTCCCGACTGTATTCATTAGACTCCATTCACTGTCATTTAGTTGCTTTTTGTTGTTGTTGTTGTTGAGGAAATTAGGATTAAGTGACTTGCCCAGGGTCACACAGCTAGGACATGTTAAGTGCCTGAGGCCAGATTTGAACTCAGGCCCTCATGACTTCAGGGCTGCTTCTATTTCATATTCACTTGGAGATACCATTAATAAGTTCTAATATTGGTTGGCAGTTCAAGATAGTCATTAAATAATAAATCTAGAGCTATAAAGGTCTGGCTAGTTCAAAGTCATTATTTGACAGGTGAAAAAACTGAGACCTCAGTTGGCTAAATGGCTTCTCCAAAGTATTATAGCTAATAAGTTCTTGAGGCAAAATTTGAATCCGCATTTTCTGATGTTATTGTTTCTTCTTCATAGAATCTCAGAATATTTTGAGTTGAAGAGGACTGCAGAAGCCATCTAATTCATTCTTCATCTGACCAAGAATCTCTTTAGCATTACTTTATTTTTTTTCTTTTTAAAAAATTATTATACCTTTTTATTTACAAGATATATGCATGGGTAATTTTACAGCATTGACAATTGCAAAACCTTTTGTTCCAACTTTTCCCCTCCTTCCCCCACTCCCTCCCCCAGATGGCAGGTTGACCAATACATGTTAAATATGTTAAAGTTTAAATTAAATACAATATATGTATACATGTCCAGATAGTTATTATTTTTTTTTTAGCATTGCTTTAAAATGGTCCTACCAAACCAACTTAACAACCTCCTGGAGAGAGGAGGATTCTAGGAAGATGGTGGAGTAGGTTGGTAAATTTCAAGCTCTCCCAATTTCCCCCAGAAATAGAACAAATTTGCACCTCAGGGCAAACATAGACTGGTGAAAAATCAAGAAGACTTGGGGCAGAACAGAGTATCCTCCTGATACAACCCAAGAAGATCAGATCTGGGGCCTGGGATAACCCATGTAAAGTGCAAACACTGCTGGTCTAGCTTTGCAGAAATACCAAGTGGGAACTCCTGGGGAGAGCTGAGTGTGGCTGGAGCTTCAGCAGGAACCACAGAAATTTTCTGGATTTCTGGAGTTAGGGTCTGAGTCTGAGAAAACTGAGGGAATCTGGGGTGATTAGTAACACTAGGTTCAGCCGTGCTATAGAGATGTGGCCCTGATCAAGAAGAAACCAATACCCATTGAGTGTAGAGGCAGTGGACAGGGACACTGCTAGCTGTGGGTACTTGCAAGAGGGTGAGCTCTTGGTTTGAGGTACCTCATCAGAGGGGAGAACTGAAGAGAAGATAGAAACACCATCCTCTTTCCCCTACTCCCAGGATTGTAGGTTCTCGTTTTAAAAAATGAATTGACAAGAAGAAAGAACCCCACCATAGAAACATATTATGGAAACAAAGAAGACTGGGGGTCATCTTCAGAGGAGGACACTGAAGTAAAAAAAAATTTCTACCCCAAAGAGTAATATGAAATGGTTGCCTGCCGAAAGAGAATTTATAGAACTCAAAAAAGAATTTAAAAATCAAATTAGAGACATTGAGGAAAAACTAATTAACTAAATAAATAATAAAAACCATCCAGGAAAAACAAAAAGGTTATGAAAAAAGTTAACCAATTAGAAAAGGAGATATAGACTCTCAAAGATGAAAATAATTCTGAAAATTAGAATTGGGCAAGGTGAAGCCAGTGAAGCTATGAGAGAACAAGAAATAATTAAACACTATAAAAATGAAAAAATAGAACAGAATGTGAAACAAATAAGAAAAATGGCAGATCTGGAGAACAGATCAAAAAGAGAAAACATGACAATAACTGGACTGCCAGAAAGTTGTGATTAGAAAGAGAACCTTGACACAATAATGCAGGAAACAATCCAAGAAAATTGTCCTGGAGAGATAGAACGTTAGGGGAAAGTAGAAATATAAAAAAATCCACTGATCATCATCTCAAAGAGATCTTGTGTAGAAAACACACAGGAATATTATTGCTAAATTTTGAAAACCTTAGATCAAAGAGAAAATTTTGCAAGAAACAAGAAAAAAACAATTCAAATATACTGGAACTACAATTAGAAATGTATAAGACTTAGCAACAGCTATCATAAAAGACTGCAGTCTTTTCTGCTGACAATCAAAAGAACGAAGCCTGTGGCCAGAAATATCATATTCAGCAAAATTATCTATCATTTTGAGTGAGAATAAATGGACATTTAATGAACTTGCAGATTTTCAGGAATCCCTAACAAAGAAGTTTACCCAAGTTTACCAGAAAACTTAATATATAAGATTCACTATGAAAGATCAGTTTTAGGAAACTTAATATGGACAAACTGTTTAAACATGGACAAATTGTTTGTTTTTTTTAACATGGGAAAATGTATAATATATGTTTAAGATTCACTTTAACAATAGGGTAGCTCAAAAGAAAGATTGATAGAGTCAAGGTAAAAATAAAAGTTAGATTATACAAATGAGGTGTGGAGGAAAAACAGACAGAGACATTAGAGGGGGGAGGAGGGCTTGGAGTTGTAAAAACTTACTAACATTAGGAATGGGTTCACAATAGGCGACACTACACATGTACTACAAAGAGTATAACACCCTCCAAAATCTATAAAGAAATAAGGGAGGAGAGATGGGCAGATGGGGAAGGAAAGGGTGAGGGAAAAAGACAAAGAAATAAAGGAAAAAATGGACACTCATGAATATAATTTCTTCTGTATTCATTCATTATTAATTTACTTATTTATCAATTCATTTATTTATATGCTTGTTTGAAATGGTATTTCTTGTTAACTATTTTGAATCCTTGATGTTCTGCTGGGCACATAACAATGTTCTTTGTTTTGTTTCATTTTGTTTTGTATTCCTTTTCCAGTTTTCTTTTTTCTTATTCTGTTTCTTTAAATAAATTTAAAAAATGAAAAAAAAAACACCTTCAGGGAAAGGGAAGCCTAATACCCACGGAAACTTGCTGATTTGACTTTTGGACTACTTGTTGTTGTTAACTTTAAATCTTTCTCTGACATTTCTACATTATAATTTTTGTTTTCCCTTCTGAGGACAGGCAGAAAAATATCTAGTCTCAATTATACAAATAAAGGAAGCATTTTCATTTTAGGAAAATGCTTTTCCAAGAAGCCCATTCAGGGAATCTGCAGAATATAGATATAACCAATTGTTACCAACATTCCCAGATCCACTGGAAAGAACTCTGGAATAAGGGAGATATAAATTCAAATTTAGTTACAGATAAATATTAACTGTGTGATCCTAGATGAAGTCACAGTCTATTTCTACCTCAGTTTTCTCACCTGTAAAAAAATAGGGAAAATCATAGCACCTATTTCACTAGGTCATTGTGAGGAATAAATGAGATAATAATTGTAAAAATACTTTGCAAACATCTAAATGCTAATAATAAATATTAACTATTATTATTTAAACATTTGGGTCCCTCAAGCTAGCAACACCCCACCCCCTCCCGGATGTACTGACATTTCATTGTTCCTATGCCAAATAGTTTCTTCTAGGTATTGAGGTTTTAGGGTTTATCTGGGTGGAAAGTTTTTAGCACTCTTTTCTATTCCTAGAATTCAATGCATAATGAAGAGATTTTAATTCATGGAAGGTTGGGAAAGTTTGAAAATGGGTAATTCAACTCTTTGTTATTATATTGTATATTGAGTAAATCTGCTTTGCCTCATTATAGTGTCACTTTTAATTTTGTGAGGAAGATTTAATGGAAGTGGGGGGAGGGTTCCTGAGTTTTGTATTGAAATAGGTCATTACATTTTTTTTTTCTGAGACAATTGGGGTTAAGTGATTTACCCACAGTGGCACAGCTAGGAAGTATTAAGTGTCTGAGGCCAGAACTGAATTCAGGTCCTCCTGACTTAAGGGCTAGTGCTCTATCCACTGTACCACTTAGCTGCCCCAAAAAGGTCCTCAAACTTTTTAAAGAGGGGGCCAGTTCATCGTCCCTCAGACTGTTGGAGGGCCGGACTATAGTAAAAACAAAAACTTTGTTTTGTGGGCCTTTAAATAAAGAAACTTCATAGCCCTGGGTGAGGGGGATAAACGTCCTCAGCATCTGGCCCGCAGGCCGTAGTTTGAGGACCCCTGCCCAGGCCTAGGTCATTATTTCTTAAGTACTCTAAACCAGGGAAAGGCCAACAGATAACTATGTCTGCTAGGTTTCTCCAAATAGATTTATCCCAGTATATTTAACCATTCTGATAGTGCTCATCATCTTATAACTAGGAATATCTCTACACTACAGAGACTTGTAAAGGTGCTGGAAGACCTACATATGAATGTATGATAGTTCTTCAAACATTTTGCTTTTCATTTTTGTTCAACAATTCATGACCTCATTTGGGATTTTTTTGGGAAAGATATTGGGGTGATTTGCCATATTCTTCTTCAACACATTTTCCAGATGAAAAATCTGAGGAAAACAGGATTAGATGATTTGTCCAATGTCAGGCCAGATTTGAACTCAGGTTTTCTTGATTCCAAGCCCAGTGCTCTATTGACTGTGCTATCTTAGCTGTCCATTGTAGCATAGCACTAAACCTTCCCAGCTTCCTTAATGAATCTTTATATGTCAAAGTTACCAGTCCCCTCATACCACCTTAATTGGCTTCCTCCAGACTTGCTCCATTTTGTTAATGACCTTCCTAAAACATGAATTCTTTAAATAGATATAATACTCAAGTTACATTTAAACCAGACAAAGTACAGTGGATTTTCCCCTAGTTCAGGAAACTGTGTCTCTCCAAGTAGCTCTTTGAGGATTGTCTTTTTTCACTGTCCTGTCACACCAACATCTCATTTTTCACATGATGTCTGCTAAAACCCCCAGATCTTTATTTCACACAATCTGTTGTCTAGCCGCATCTTGTACTTGTGAAGTTCATGGAATGAAACCAAGTGTAGAATTTTATATTTATCCCTATTAAATTTTGACTTATTTTATTCAGTGCTTCACTATAGTTTGAGAAGATGTTGTCTCTACCCATATTTTGACAGCTAGTGTTTTGGCTATCCCCTCAACGTTAAAAGTTTGTTATCTGCCATGACTTTATTTGACATGCCAGCTATGTTTTCATTGAAGTGACATTAACATGATGAAGAATATGGGAGTGTGGATCATTCCTGAAGGATCAGAGGACTACTCTCAAAGTCATTATTAACTTATTTTTCATCAAGTAGTTGTTTAATTAGTTCTAAGTTCAACAAGTCCTTCCTCCCTGTTTCTCCCTCCTTCCCTCTCTCCTTTTTCTGCCTCCCTCTCTCCTTTTCTCTGTCTCTCACATGCATATATAAATGTGTGTGTGTGTGTCTGTGTGTGTGTGTGTGTGTGTGTGTGTGTGTGTGTGTGTGTGTAAAACACACACACAGAGCTTATCTACATTGGGAGCATAAGTTCTTTTGTCCAAAACTTTGCTGCAATTTGTTTAGTTGTTGTTCTTGAAGAGGACCAAATGACATCATTATTTTAGAATTAGGTTACTTTGTCCAATTGTAGTTGATCAGACCGATACAATCTTGGAATGCTTTGCCATAGATTGAATATAAATAGTCCCTATGAACATTTTGAGGGATTCTCTAACTTTGTGCATCTTGAGATTTTTTCATCTAATTTAATCTGCTTTGCTCATATAGGACAGTACCTTCTCTGATGAGGGCATAGATTGATTTTATGCTAATGTCTCCCATGTTAGTCAATCAATTCTAAAGTTCTTTTTTATTATTATAGCTTTTATTTACAAAACATATGCATGAGTAATTTTTTCAACATTGACCTGTGCAAAACCTTCTGCTCCCAATTTTCCTGTCCCTCACCTACCCCCTTCCCTAGATGGTAGGCAGTTCTTGACATGTTAAACATGTTAAAACATATGCCAAATCCAATATATGTATATACACCTATACAGTTATCCTGCTGCACAAGACAAATCGGATCTAGGAAGAAAAAAAAATGAAAAAGGAAAACAAAAATGCAAGCAAACAACAACAGAAAGAGTGAAAATGCCATGTTGTGGTCCACCTTCAGTTTTTATAGTCCTCTCTCTGGGTGTAGATGGCTCTCTTCATTACTGAGCAATTGGAACTGGCTTGCATCAACTCATTGTTGAAAGGAGTCATATCCATCAAAATTGATCATCGTATAATCTTCTTGTTGCTGTGCATAATGATCTCCTGGTTCTGCTCATTTCACTTAGCATCAGTTCATATTAATCTTTCCAGGCCTCTCTGAAATCATCCTGTTGGTCATTTTTTACAGAAAAATAGTAATCCATAACATTCATATACCATAAATTATTCAGCCATTTCCAACTCATGGGCATCCATTCAGTTTTCAGTTTCTCGCCACTACAAAAATGGTCCATATGGTCTAGGCTTAGAAAAGAGCTAAAGAGATTTAAATTTCTTAAAGAAGCTATGTAATGCTTTGGGTCTTTGGTTAGAAGTATTATCAAACCTATCACAATTAGCTGAAGAGAGGAGCTTTTGTCCAGAAGTGAATTTGAAGGAAAAATTATAATCATTGGTAAAATTATTCTTCTTTGAGGAGAAGGGTTGGTTTGCTATTGTCTTCTTTTTAACTTTGCTCATATAGGAAAGATCTGTTTTAAATTAATTTTCATCCTCCAAGCTCTGTTCATCTAGTTTTCTTGCGTGTAGTATGAATGCAGTGTCTTGTAAAATTGCATTCTTTGATCAAATATAGAATTTTTGACACCAAAAACTCAGTTTTGACACAAAACAAATTTCAGAGTAGGGGATAGAGCAATAGGTGGGTGGAGGAGAAAAAAAGGAAGAAAGGATATTATCATAGAGAAAGAAAATCTTCAGTAAAAACTTAGATTGTCTTTGCTAGTTAACAGCATAGATGTAATGCAAATAAACTTAGATTTTAGATAACTGAGATTATACATAGGATTGGTCATGTATTAACTATATGATCTTGTACAACTTATTTCCCATCCTTGTATTTGCCACTATAAAGGGCTGCCACAAATATTTTTGCACATGTGGTCTCTTTCCCTCCTTTGGGATATCTTTTGGGATATAAGCCCAGTAGTAACACTGCTTGAAAAGTTTGATAACTTTTTGAGTGTAATTCATTGCTCTTCAGATTGGTTGGATCTATTCACAACTCCACCAATAATGCATCAGTATCCCAATTTACCCACATCCCCTCCAACATTCGTCATTATCTTTTCCTGTCATCTTAGCCAATCTGACAGGTATGTAGTAGTATCTCAGAGTTGTCTTAATTTGCATTTCTCTGACCAATAGTGATTTGGAGCACCTTTTCATATGACTAGAAATAGTTTCAACTATTTTATCTGAAAATTATCTGTTCATACCTTTTGACTATTTATCAATTGGAGAATGGCTTGAATTCTTATAAATTTGAGTCAATTCTCTATGTATTTTTGAAATGAGGCCTTTATCAGAAGCTTTGAGTATAAAAATGGTTTCCCAGTTTATTGCTTCCCTTCTAATCTTGACTGCATTAGTTTTGTTTGTACAAAACCTTTTTAATTTAATATAATCAAAATTATCTTTTGAATTATTATCTTGATTTGTGATCAATAATGATCTCTAGTTCTTTGGTTACAAATTCCTTCTCCACAGGTCTGAGAAGTAAACTATCCTATGTTCTTCTAATTTATTTATAATATCATTCTTTATGTCTAAATCATGAACCCATTTCGACCTTATCTTTGTATACAGTGTTAGCAATGGGTCAATGTCTAGCTTCTGCCATACCAGTTTCCAATTTTTCTAGCAGTTTTTGTCAAATAGTGAGTTCTTATCTCAAAACTGGGGTCTTTGGGTTTGTCAAACACTAGATTGCTATAGTTATTGACTATTTTGTCCTGTGAACCTCACCTATCCCACTGATCAACTAGTCTATTTCTTAGCCAATACCAAATGCTTTTGATGACCCCTGCTTTATAATATAGTTTTAGATTTGGTACAGCTGGGCCACCTTTATTTGATTTTTTTCCCCATTAGTTCCCTTGAAATTCTTGACGTTTTGTTCTTTGAAATGAATTTTTCTAGGTCAATAAAATAGTTTCTTGAGAGTTTGATTGGTAAAGAACTAAATAAATAGATTAGTTTATGTAGTATTTTCATCTTTATTATATTTTCTCGACCTATCCAATAGCAATGATATGCTTCATTAGTCCTTTGGGATTTTCTTGAATAATTGTATTTCTGAGAAAAATTTAAGTCAATCACAATTCTTCATCATATAGTAGTGCATTACTATGTACAATGTTCTCCTGGTTCTGTTCATTTCATTTTACATTAGTTCACTTGAATCTTTCTAGGTTTTTCTGAAATCATCTTGCTTGCCATTTTTTATAGCTCATAATATTCCATTACAATCATATATGACAGTTTGTTTGGGCCTTTCTCATTTGATGGGCTTCCCTTTGATTTCATATTCTTAGCCACCATAAAAAGAGCTGCTACAAACATTTTTGTACAAATAGATTTTTCTTTTCTTTTTTTGAATTTTGGGATGCAGCTCTAGTAATGGTATAACTGGATCAAAGGGTATGCAGAGTTTTATAGGCCCTTGGGGATAGTTCCAAATTGCTCTCCAGAATGGTTGGATCATTTCATCACTTCACCAACAGTGAGTCAGTTTCTCTATTTTCCCCATCCTTTCCAACATTTTTCAGTTTCCTTTTCTATAATGTTAGATAATCTGATAGGTGTTAAGTGATACCTCAGAGTTGTTTTAATTTGCCTTTCTCTAGTCATTAGTTTTTATATGACTATAGATAACTTTGATTTCTTTGTCTGAAAACTGCCTGTTTTTACCACTTATCAATTAGGGAATAACTTGTACTCTTATAAATTTGATGTAGTTCTCTATTTATTTGAGAAATGAGACCTTAACAGGGAAACTTGCTATAATTCTTCTCCACCTCTACCTTTCCCCTCTTCTAGTTTCTTTTCTAATGCTAGCTGCATTGGGGTGTGTGTGTGTATGTGTGTGTGTGTGTGTGTGTGTGTGTGTGTGTGTGTGTGTAATCAAAATCATCCACTTTATATCTCATAATGCTCTATTTCTTGTTTGGTCATAAATTCTTCCCTTATCTATAAGTTTGACAGAAGAAATATTTCATGCTTCCCTAATTTTCTGTTGATATTACCTTTTATGTCTAATTATTTTAACCTTATCTTGATATATGCTGCAAAATGAGGGTCTATACTTAGTTTCTACCAAACTGCTTTCTAATTTTCCCAGAAATTTTTGTTAAAGGACAATTTTTGTCCAAACTTGGATCTTTGGGTGTCAAACACTAGATTATTATGATTATTAACCTGTTCAGGAGAAATTAGCAACACTAGTATGAGGGCTTGCCAGGTTCTTTTCTGGGTTGCTTATATCATCTACCTAATTCTCATGTGTGACTTCAAGTGGCTTTGGCACAACCTAGTAGTATCTTAGTTGAAGAGCTAAACTAGGTTGAGGATAGAAAAAGAGTCTCAAACCCATTGGTATATTAGGGGAATACTTACTCCTAGCATGGAAATACTTTCTCAGGTGGAATGGGCAGATTAGATCAATTTGTTCCAATGACTTTGAAGGAGGCTGAAACAATTGCTATGGATTACTTAGAGCTTCTATGACTGAAGATGCCATGTTCATCCATCGCATCCTGGGCCATTGCCAGACATCCTGACTTTTGTCTTGCCACTAGATCTCTTATGCCTGTGAAAGAGAGAGTGAGGCTGATGATTTTTTGCAACTCTGCCTCATTTAAATCCAATTTACCTTCAAGTTAAGATATTATCCCATGCTGCCTTTCGTCCTTTTTGAAATGACAGACAGACCACCACTTATATTGTAAATATAATGTATTACTTTGATCCATAATTCTATTTCTTAGCTAGTACTAGATTGTTTTAATGCTTGCAACTTTGTAATATATTCTGAGACTTTCCTTCATATTTCTCCCCATTGATTCCCTTCATATTCTTGACATTTTGTTCTTCCAGATGAATTTGGTTATGATTCTTTTCTATACATTTTTTGGATAATTTAATTGGTATAGCATTGAATGGGTAAATTAATTTAGGTAGGATTGTCATGTTTATTATATTCTGCCTTGGATTTTTGATATTCCTTGCTTTATAATATTGTCTTAAAACATCATCTAATTGGGGCAACTAGGTAGCACAGTGGATAGAGCACCAGCTCTGAAATCAGGAGGACCTGAGTTCAAATCTAGTCTCAAACACTTATCACTTCCTAGCAGTGTGACCCAAAGCAAGTCACTTAACCCCAATTGTCTCAGCAAAAAGCAAACAAAAAAAAGTACATAACCAATTTTCCTTTTCCATGCAACAGCATTTTGTTTTTCTATTTTGTTTCTTTTTAAAAAGGTATGCCTTGCTGGAGCCTTATTTTAGTATGAGGTCAAATTTATCTGAATGTTAACTATGAGTGTACAAATTTGCTAATTTTTCTTAACTAGTGCCATCTCTACATTTTTGGTATTATTGACATTATTATTGGCATTTTTCCATGTTTTGTAGAAGTGACAAATAGCTCAATTTGTAGAAGTCATCTATCCCCATAGATGGGATATGTGGACTTACCTTTCATAATAAATTAAATGTTTTGTTTTCATTATCTATCTGTGGACAGATTGTACACACCAGCTAAAACGTATATTTTCTTGTATATTACATTGAACGGCAACATAAGTTAATGCAATGAGAGCTCACCAGTAGAATGAATTCAAGATATATTTCTGAGCAATATTTACCTGTGTGCCTGTAGGCAAAAACAGTTTATCTCTTAGTGTTCTGGGGATAGATGACTATAAGATTACAAAAGAGTGCTGAATTCCTTGGGAGAGGGCTTTTCCTCACCTGGGTTTCCCAATACCAATATGAGTCCAGTGAATATTCTTATCCCTTTACATTCATTAAATATATACATAGTTTATATATATAACTAACCTATATAAAGAGATCTCATTTGAAACAGATTAAATTGACACAGTTTCATACTTTAATTCATTTCTGTGCACATACAAGATATTTTGCTGGGTTTTGGCAATATAAAGAAAAAAAACCCCTCTAGTCCTTTCTCTCAAGGACCTCACTTTCTACTTAGGAATACAAGACATAAACAGGAAAATAGAAAATAATTTTAGTTGGAAGAAAGCACTAACAACTGAAGAAAATGTCAAGGAAATAAAGATTAAAAGCAGATATTTCTATCAGTCTATCTTCTATTTCCCTCAGTTGTTTTTCCTATGACCCTCAAATTCTCTGTGGGTTCTCTGAGTTCCCATTTATAGAATTCCTTTAGAAGCATAGCATCCTTCTCATGCCCAGTTAATGATAAAGACTTTGGTCTGAAGTTTTACTGTTGGAGGCAACAAGGGGAAGCTTTACGGCATTCAAATATAATGACTCCTTGCCTTTATTGTTGTGTGCATGGTTATTTAAGTCTTGATTTTTGCTTTTGGCAGCTTTATCTAAACCTGAATCTCAAAAATGATGACTGTACAATCTGTGCTGTTTTCTATCCATTAGAATTAAATTTTATGTCCATTGCTATGATGGTCACATAGCAGATGCTCTGTGCTCTCATCAAACTTCCTCCTATCTTTTCTTAATGTGATTGAGGACCTGCATTTTTCAATTATCAGAGGCTTAGCCATTGATCTTGTTGAAATTTTGCCAGAAACCATGTGTCATAAAACAGATGTTCATAAAGTTGGACATACTTTCCCACAGGAGAATTGTTTTAAGTAGGGATAGAATTCCTAACCAAAAACTTCAAATTATATAAACATTGTAATTACCAACAATATCCCACAAAAATGAAGATATAAAAATACAGACCTCAATAATAATTTTGAATTGTAATATTATGGTCTAAGTCCTATGAAATGGTTTTAAATTATGTTGTGTTCACTGATTATTCTCGGGGCCCCCAATGTACTATGAAATGAACATTTAAACTAAAAAGAGCACCAGTGAATCACAAAGTTCTTTATGTCTCTAACTAAATTAATTTGGGTGCTTCAGTGGATGGTGTGCGGGGCCTGGAGGCAGAAAGACTTGACTAAAAATCCAGCCTCACATTTACTAGGTATGTAAATTACTTAATTCTGTTTGACTTAGTTACTCATCTGTAAAATAAACTGGAAGAGGAAATAGCAACCCACTTCAATATCTTTGCCAAGAAATCTCAAATGGGGTCATAAAGTATCAATCACCACCATCACCACCACCACCACCAACTTATTATTATTATTATTTTTTAATAATTTCATTAGTAAAAGGAAATTCCTATGTGGTTTCTTCCATTTATATAAACTGACAGCTTATTTGCTACTTAGAGTCTTGAAGTTTTCTAAGGATGAAAAGGTTGATCTGCTCATGGTCACAGAACTCAAAGAGAGGTTTTGAAACTTCTTATTTCTGTCTCTAATGATGTCTCATCACTATGCCACACTGTCTTTCAACAAATTAACTAATTTTAACAAACATTTAATAAATATTTAATGAATTTTTTTGAGAGGCAATGTGTCATAAAGAAAGGGCAGCTTGGAGGTAAGAAGACATGGTTTTAAGGAGTGTATTCAATTGTAGTTTGAAACACCAAACCTATTGATTTTTTTGGTTCCAGAACCTGTTGGATTGGTTTTGGTCAAATGTTTGTTGTATTTGATCCTAATGACTTTCTCCCCTCCCCTTTTTCTAGAATTTTAACTGGCAGGATTCTGTTTCCTCTTTCTATTGTGTTCCTTCTTTCAACATATTTTAGATCACATAAGAATGTTTTCTGGGATTTGTTCATAAGGAAAATAATTATGTGCACATTCAGAAATAAAACCCCAGTATTAGAGATTAGAAGAGCATATAATATGAAAACTTAGAAGTCTATGCAAATCTGGACCCTGTCTTTCACTGTTACGTGTTTTAGATATGTATGTTATGTGTCTTAGGTAGCACATAGGTAGTAGGGAAAGCATTTCCTATTAATTTCAAATTTTTTCTTTTATTTTAGTTTCCAGGGAAACAAGCACAAGTTCCTGGTGGAGGTGAGGCTAGATCTAGTCCTTCATTTTTGACAATTTCTTTTGGATGAAATAAAATCTGTCCTATGTTGAATGATTTGCTAGTTCTAATACTTGCATGTGAGTTAAGCATCTTTTACTCTTCTTAATAAGATTTATACATGAACATATTTTTAGGAGAAACTCTTGGTGGGACAAGAGCCAAAACAAGATTTCTATAAGAACCCTCTAAGATCTGTCATTGGTGTTCAGTCTTATCTGACTTTTTGTGACCTAGTTTAAAGTTTTCTTAATAACATACTGGCATACCACTGACCTTGTCTTCTCCAGCTCATTTTATAGATGAGAAAACTGAGGCAAACAGGGTTAAGTGACTTGCCCACAGTCACACAGCTAGTAAAAATCTGAGTCCTGATTTGAACTCAGGAAGATGAGTTTTCCTTATTCTAGGTCAGATACTCTACCCACTGTACCCACCTAGCTGCCAATACTTAAACCTGATCTTTTAAAATCAAAACTGTAATTCTAAGTCAGAGGTTATATTTATTTCAGAAAATAGTTTTATTCTATTATTCAGTGTTATTCTCTGTATTACTCTGAATAGCAGTTCTATTTATTACTTTCTCCACTTTTTTAAAAAGAATTAAATGATTGTTATTACTCATCAAAAATATACCATCAACTTTGTTTTTGACAAAGATCAAGCAATTGTTCAGAGTTTAAGGCACTCATTACTAACAATTCTTATTTCCTGTGGTAGAAGTATTATTTACCAGGTTATCTGATAAAAGGCAAAGAAATTGTTTTCAAGATGTGATTAATTGAAGAGAGCTAGGATTTAACACAGTTACACAGGCTTCCAGTTGCCAAGGGGATAAAAAGAGGGCAACCTGAGAAGTCATTTTGGTTTCTCACATTTGGCAGATATCACATTTCTAGGCATAGCTCCATCCCATCTGATACAACACATCTTGCTGACCAGATGGATTTTGAAATGAAATTGTGTGTGTGAGTATTAGTGTGAGTGTGTGTGTGTGTGTAAGAGAGAGACATTGAGAGAGATGTCTGTCTGAACCACTACTTTAATCCTTGATAAATATTCTTTCCATGTCATGGATAAATAAATCGCCTTTTGTAAATCATAATGGTCTACGACTGTCTCATATCCTTCCTGAACCAAACTCAAACTATCAAATGAGCCCAATTGGGCTTGGCCTGAACACTCTCCATGTTAGGTTTGTAATGTTTCCCAAACTCCTTATTTATATTTCTTCCCACTAATCAGACGTGATGTTGATTCTCCTTTATGCAGTCCTCTTCTTCACTTAACTCCAAATTAAATGTACTCAATACTTTGCTTATATGATGAACATTTTATTTAATTTGCATCATTTATTTAACTCACATCCTTGATCTAGCAATGTCATTAGCACTTTAGAGAGCAGGTTCATTTGTGTTTAATTTGTTCTTTATTTGTACATATGGTCTTGCTGTCAAATAGCTCTAAAATGATTGGTATCTCACAATATTGTCAATTCATCATCAATTGCGAGAAAGTGTGGCATAGTGAATATACTAGTAAATGTCATTAGGATGACCAGGTAGTCAATCTCACTTTATATTATTCTTGGCATAGAAAATGGAGTAACTTGACATTTCCTCCCCAATTCATTTTGCAGATGAGAAAAATGAGGCAGGATTAAGTGACCTAAATTCAAATCCAGACTCAGGTCTTCCTGACTCTAATCCTAGAACTTTATCCACAGTGAAATTTAGCTACCCTCAAGTTATCTTAACAAGGACTTTATATTAACTTACCTGCTTATTTTAAGAATGAGCCTTATAGGCCATGCATCTTGTACCCTCATTTCTCAATTCTTGCTATTCTTTGTAGTGTTGTGATTATGATGACAATTTTTATTTATCTGTATTTTTGGTAGATGGAAATGCTTTTCAGTTCTCTACTATAGAGTCCCCTTTAGAATAGCATTAGTAATTGAATATATTTCTAGTATTTGAATGAAATCACTTTTACAGAAGGGGGAAAAATTAAGCTATGTAGTGTATTCTTTGGCAGTTGTTACTATGTGATACATATTATTCCACTGGGAAAACTATAGAAAATTGTATGTTCGTGCTAAATAGAGCCTTATGAGATGAAAGAAAAACTTTGGTTTCTGAAAGTAAGATGCTCAACAACAGGTCAAATTCATTTTTTTTAATGTACTGAATTTATTCAATTCAATTTCTTGGAAATATATTATTTAGAGTGGTCGATTTATATTATATTGTAATAAAAACAAAAATGAGCATATTTTAATAAGCATTTTAAAAAAGAAATCAATATTGGTTTAATAATATTACATTCAAGACATTTCTTCTGAATTTCTTTTTACAGTGATGGTTAAATAATAAGAATAAAAATGCTTAATGTGAAGAAGGGGGGAAATTGGTTATCAAAGAGGAAAATGTTTCTTCTCGGCTGATATTTCCAAATACTTTTTCATGATATAAATTAATTAATCTGTGCACTATCCTAGAGAGAGACTCCAGGTAATAAAATAAATTATTCCAATTTTCTTCATACAGATACTAAGGCAGAAAGGTTATTACTTGCTTCAGGCCACACAGAGAATCAATGTCTGAATGAAAATGAAAACTTGGAGTCTTGACTCTAAATCTTGCTTTTAAGAGTAGAACAAATTCCACTTAAAAGATGTCTTTAAAATTTCCAGAGTGAATGAAGAATAATGGCATTTTGACTTCTTTTCTCCTGGCTGTATGATTACTGATGGACTACTTTAGTTTCAATGCATAATTTCTTCCTCCTACTCATCAGCCAAGTCTCGATATACCTCACTTTCAAATATTTTTGTAATCATGATGAAAAGGAAATCATTTTAGTTTTTCTTTATTTCTTGTGTAAATATGTTCTCCTCTATATATGTCATTTACTGTTTTCATAAAGAATGCTAAAAGCATGTTTAAATGTCTATATGTACATGTAGATTTGGGGAGTCTCTCAATCACTTTTACATCATGATGAGCAAATGAGATTGTAATATTGTCTTTGGACCTATTGACAGGTATTATAAAGAAAGGAATGATGCAACTAATTTGACTAAAGCTAAAAAAAACATGATTTTTTAAAACTAGGATATTAATTTAGGAGTTTTTCTTTTTAACAGATAAATTATCATATAATGATATTAATTTGTTCACATTTTAAAAATGTGATGCTTTAAAATGTATTTAAATAAATTATTTTCTATGTGTACAGTTTTACATATAATACACGTATGTATACCAAATCTATATACACTTATATGCATATATCTTTCCTTAGAGGGAGTTTGTTATAGTGGATAGAGAAGAATCTTCTATCAGGATCACCCATAAGAACCCCAATAAGTCACTTAGATTCTCAATACTCTTTTACACCAGGGCTTCTTAAACTTTTTCCACTTGCAACCCTTTTTTTGCCCGAAAATTTTTTATGCTACCCCAGGCATATAAAACAAACATTTACTGATTATAAATCATAATTTCACAACCTTCACATTCAGTTTTAAAATACTATAAGAGAATTGGGTTCTAGGCAACTTTCTAAGTCTAAAATTTGCAGGAAATGTACAAGCCTGAACAGACAGAAGGAATTTCCTCACCTAGGAATAGTCTATACCAATGAAATCATAAGTCTAATTACTTAAACAAATATTATACATATAATTGTGTATATACATGTACATGCATATGCATATATGTGTGTATATATTTGTATTTATACTTATCTCTCCATCTCCATTTCTGTCTCTTTATCTTTTACTCTTTCTTTGTTTCTATTTCTATATTTGTATGTCCCAAGTTGGTAGAATTACATAGCATCATTATTAAGTTACCTTGTGTTTCTGAACTGTGTGTTAGCTTTATTCCCAAATGACCTTTGTGTGGGAATTGGCTTCAACATTTAATTTAAATCTCCTCAGCAAAAAGTAACAGGGATATTGAATTTTTGTATGTGTACTATGCACATTCAAAGTGCTTCTGTGGTTGATATTTTATGAATCCATTGACTAAGTTTTCACAGTCTCTATCAGTTTCCAATTTAATATAAAGTAGTGTTTATTTTGCACTGTGGGAGTAGTTTTGTCATTAAAACTCTTAATGCTATTAATTAAGCAATAGGGCATAAAACCATGTACATTAAAATTGGATAAATGTCTCCTACTGTTTTAATTATCTCCAAATAAATGCAACAAAGACATTATGGTTTACTAGTCAGCCATCCACAGACTTATATAATCACAGGAACACAGAAAATTGTTTGAACAAGTCTTTTCTTTCTGGGACTCAGTTGTTCGATTTGCACAATGAGGCATTTGGAACATATGAAGTCTAAGATGTCTCCTGTTATGATAAATGTAATAAAAATAAGATGCTAAAATCAAAGATTCACTATAGGTGAAATTAAGTAAATATATGTTTTAAAATGTTTTACTCCATTGAACAAATAATATTTCTAATTGTTTATGGAGAATTCATTTTAAATCAATAAAATAGCTTTATAGTGATACAACTAAATGCATGATTCAATTAGAAATTATTGAATACCTAATATGTGGAAAATATTAGATGTTAAGTGCATAGAAAGGTAAATAATATAGATTCTGCTCTCAAACAGTTTACACTCTTGTCAAAATGTGTAAAAATCAATTTCTATATATCTCTTATAGACTCAAAGAATCTGAGAATTAGAAAGGAACTTATGGGTCCCTTACAATCCAAAATTTTACTTTAAACCACATCCATACAAATGCTCAGCCAACTTATAGAGGAATATCTCCAATGATGGAGAATTTATCTACTTCCTGAAGCACTCTTTACATTTTGGGCAGTTTTAACATTTATGAAATGTTTTATTATGTTCAAATATGAACTCTTCCATTTGGAAGTTTTCCACAACAATGGATATCACAATGCATCTTTGCCTGTATTAGTAAATCTTGTCCATGTCCTCTCAAAAGCTCAACACATGGAGTTTGTCCAATGTGCTTGAAGATTTCTTTTGTTTCTTCTAACGTTGTGAGAGTATCAGTAAAATACTCTTGCTCTTTATCTTCCCCACATGATAATTCTCTGTCTTTTTGTCATATATTTTCTCAATTTCATTTTTCTCCTGTTTTTCAAAGTTCCTCTTGGTTACAGACTATTTAAATACACACCCTGCACTTCTCTATTGCCATCTGTGTGAAACTCACTTTTAATTCATTTCATTGAATCAAAATTGTTGTCTCTGTTATTTAACACTCTTTGGTAGTAGTTCTCTCTAAGGTAAAATAGGCTATTTCTAGTTTCTATTCCACACAATTGTCATTTATATGTAGTTCAAGACAGTATTCATATACCCATTCTCAAATCATCTCTTCTCTAAACTTAGTGTACAATTAAATTTCAGTAAGTCTCAAGCTAGAGGCAAAGGCACTCAGTACTGATACATTGTGAAATATAACAACAACCTCCTGTGCTTTTAACAAATAATTGATTACAAAAATATGTAGCCTCATATTCCCTCGTGTTTTACTTAATTATTTTCAGAAAATGTATTCCATGTGTGTTTTTTTTTGTATTTATCATATAGCTTAAAATTTATCAATTAAAAAACATTACTCATTATGACAAAATTTTCTGGTTCAGTGTCAACTAACTCAAAGAATCGAATGTTCTGTCTTTTTTAGAAAGAGATATTAATAGTGATATCTGGTCAATCAATCACACATTTTGAGTTATTTTTCTGAGTCATACATACTTTTTTGCTGTTTATTTCTTTTGACCAATGTCAGGTATTCATTAAATACCTTGAGCAGGGGTTCTTTTTGTGGCTATGAAACAGAGCTTTTCTAGACATGAAGCAAATGGATCTTAATAGGCTTCAAACCTTCAGTCTTGACCTCTTTAACAACATGTCCAGAGATCAGAATGAAGAGCAGAGGACTGAAGTTTCAAAGAGGCAATGAAAAGATGAAAGGTTTGATGAAACAAAGATTATTCTCTCTCATAGCAGTTTGCACAATGCTGGCCACATTGTCCATACTTTAAAAATGTTGTTTTAATTAAATAAAATAATGCATATTGCAAATGCAGTTTGGAAATGCTTAAATTTAAAATGATCTACTACCATTAGTAAAAATAAGACATTTATCTACAATCTTACGAAAAAAATGAAATAATGGAAGAAAATGTGAAATGCCACATTGGAAAAGCAGCTGACCTGAAATAGATTCAGAAGAGACAATTTAAAAATTGTTGGCATACCATAGCATTCTTCAAGAAATCATTTAGGGAAATATGTCCCAATATTCTAGAAACAGAGGAGTAAATACTCATTGAAAGAATCCATTGGTCACTTTTTGAAAGAGATCCCACAAGAAAAACACCAAGGAACATTGTTGCAAAACTCCAGGACTATAATCTTAAGGAAAAGATACTGCAAGCTGCCAGCAAAAACAATTCAAATATCAGGGAGCAACAATCAGGATTACCTAGGATCTAGTAGCTTCTATAATAAAGGATTGGAGGGCTTGGAATACCATATTCTAGAAAGCAAAGGACCTGGGGTTAAAACCAAGAATTAACTACCCAGAGAGAATCAGCATCATCTTTCAGAGAAGGTAATGGAGCTTCAACGAACTAAGAGATTTTCAATCATTTCTATTGAAAACAACAGAACTAAATAGAAAATTTAATTTACAATCACAGGATTCAAGAGAAGTATAGAATGGTAAACAAGGGAAAATGTATCTTAATTAAAGATTAAATTGTTTATGTCTCTAGATGAGAAAACCCTATCTGTAACTCTTAAGAACTATATTAGTCACTGGGGCAGATAAAGGGGAACATCACATGGATGGAGAATGTGTTTGTGAATGGATTCTGATGTGAAGACATCAAAGAAAAAGACATGAAGGGATAGAAAAAAAGTCTGTACTGGAAAAAAAGGGAAAGGGGAGTATCACGGGATAATTAGTTCACATGAAGAGGTGTGAAAGACCTATTACAATTATGGTAAAGAAGGGAGAGGGATGAGCATTGTCTATAGTTTGATCTCATCAGTTGTGATTCTAAGAGGGAATAACTTAATCATTCAGTCAAGTATAAAAATTTATCTAACCCTATAAAGAAGTAGGAGGAGAAAGAGAAAAAGAAAAAGAAGGATCAGGATAAAAGGGAGGACAGAAACACTAGCAACCAAAGATTAACAAAGCGGGGAGGGCTGATAGAAGATAAGGTAGTGGGTGAGGTGGGAAAAAAAGAAACAGGTCTAAGGACAAGATGGAAAGAGAACAAAAGCATATACAAGGGAGAAAATAGGATGCAGGGAAATACAGAGCTGGTAATCATAACTGTGAATATGAATGGGATAAACTCTCTCATAAAACAAAAGTGAATAGCTACATGAACTAAAAAGCAGAATTCTACAATTTGTTGTTTACAAGAAGCCCATTTGACACAGAGAGACACCTAAAGAGTAAAGGTAAAAGGCTGCAACAGAATTTATTATGCTTCAGCTGAAGTAAAAAATAGCAATTCTGATCTCAGATAAAACAAAAGTAAAAATAGATCTTATTTAAAAAGATAAGGACAGAAAGTATATCCTGATAAAGGGTACTATAAAAAATGAAGTAGTTACAATACTAAATGTGTATATACCAACTAGTAGAGCAGCCAATCCTTAGAGAAGATTTTAAGCCAATTAAAGGAAGAAATGGACAGCAAGTCTATTAGTGGGGGATTTCAACTTTTCCCTCTCAGAATCAGACAAGTCTTGCCACAAAATAAACAAGAAAGAAACTAGGGTTAATAAAATCATAACAAAACTAACTATCATAGACCTCTGGAGAAAATTGACTAGAATCAGGAAGGAATACACCTTTTTCTTGAAGTACATGACACTTTCACAAAAATCAACCATGTATTAGAGCATAAAAACTTTACAATCAAATGCAGAAAAGCAGAACTATTAAATGAAATCTTAATGCAATAAAAATAATATTCAATAAAGGGCCAGGGAAAGATAGACTAAAAACCAATTGGAAATTAATTAATCTAATTTTAAAAAGTGAGTGGTCAAACAAAAAAATCACAGAAACAATCCATAATTTTATCCAAGAGAATGATAATAATGAGAAACATACCAAATCCTATGGGATGTAGCCAACTCAGTTCTTAGGGGAAATTTTATATTTCTAAATAACTACATGAATAAACTAGAGAAAGCAGAGATTAATGAATTATGTATGCCATAAGAAACCTAGAAAAAGACCTCAATTAAATACCAAATTAGAAATTCAGAAATTCAAAGGAAAGATTAATAAAATTGTAACTAAGAAAACTATTGAACTAATAAACATAAAGACATAAAACCACTACGAGTTGTTTTTATGAAAAAAAAAACAACAAAAATGGATAAACTTTTGGCTAATTTGATTAGAAAAAAGAAAAAGAAAAAAAATCACCAGTATCAAAAATGAAATGGGTGAACTCACCACCAATGAAAAGGAATTAAAGCAATAATTTGGAGATATTTTGCCCAACTACATAGCAGTAATCTGATAATCTCACTGAAATAGAAGAATATTTACAAAAATATAAATTGCCCAGATTAATAGAAGAGAAAATAAGTTATTATATAGACCCATTAAAAAAAAAAGAGATTGAACAAGCCATTAATGAACTCCCTAAGAAAAAACTCTCCAGGGCCAGATGGATTCACAAATGAATTCTACCAGACATTTAAAGAACAATTAATTCCAATATTATGTAAACTATTTGGAAAAATAGATAAAAAAGAGTCATGCTGAATTCCTTTTATGACATAAATATGACATTGATACTTAAACCAGAAAGAGCCAAAATAAAGAAAGAAAATTATAGATCTATCTCCCTAATGAATGTTGATGCAAAATTTTAAATAAAATATTATCAAAGAGATTACAGAAACTTATCAGCAGGATAATCTATCATAACCAAGTGGGATTTATATCAGGAATACAGGACTGGTTCAATATCAGGAAAACTCTTACCATAAATAACCATATCAATAATATAACAAACAGAAAACATATGATAATATCAAAAAATGCAGAAAAAGCTTTTGACAAAAGGCAATATCCATTCCTATTTAAAAAACCAGAATGAGAACTTTCCTTAAAATAATAAATAGTATCTATCTGAAACCAATAACAAGCATTATTTGTAATGGAAAGCAGCTGGATACATTCCCAAAAAGATCAGGGATGAAACAAGGATGCCCATTATTCAACATCTTACCAGAAATGTTGGCTTTAGAATAAGAAAAGAAAAAGAAATTAAAGGAATTAGAATAGGTAATGTGATAATAAAACTATCACTCTTTGCAGATGACATAGAGATATGCTTAGAGAATCCTAGAAAATCATCCAAAAAATCTACTGGAAACAATTCATACCTGTAGCAAAGTTGTAGGATATAAAATAAGCCCACATAAATCATCAGTATTTCTATATATTACTGACAAAGCCCATCAGCAAGAAATGAAGAAATTCCATTTAAAATTATTGTAGACAATATAAAATACTTGGGGGTCTACCAGCCAAGACAAACCTAAGAATGATATGAACACAATTACAAAATAAAATCAGATCTAAACAATTGGAAAAACATCAATTGCTTAAGAACAGGCTGAGCTAATATTAAAAAATGACAATTCTGCCAAAATTATCTACTTTTTCAATGCCATACCAATCAAGCTGCCAAAACATTCTTTTATAGAACAAAAAAATAACAAAATTCATCTGGAAGAGCAAAAGATCTTCAAGAATATCAAGGGAATTAATGGAAAAAATTACAAAGGATGGTGGGTTAGCACTGAGAAACCTAAAACTATATTATAAAGGAAGAGTCATGAAAACTATTTGTTACTGGCTAAGAAACAGAGGGGGTGGATCAGTGAAATAGATTAGACATACACCAAAATGTATAATAATCTGTTATTTGATAAACTCCCAAATTCCATCTTCTCGAATAAGACCTCACAATTTAACAAATTGCTGGGAAAAACTGTAAAATAATATGTCAGAAACTTGATATAGACCTATATTTCACACCCCATATCAAAATAAGCTCAGAACAGGTACATGGTTTGGTACATAAAGAATAATACCATAAACAAATTAGGAGATCAAGAGATAATTTACCTTTGGAGAAGGTAATGGTCATAGAATAGTAGTAGTAGTAATAGTAGTAGTAGTAGTAGTAGTAGTAGTAATGGTAGTAGTAGTGGTAATGTTAGTGGTAAAAGTAGTGTTGGTAGTAGTAGAAGTAGTAATAGTAGCAGTACTAGTAGTAATGGTGGCTAACATTGATAGAGCACTTGTTATGGGACAGACATTATGACAAGTGCTTTACAATTATTATCTCTTTTGATCCAATAGCCTTGGGAGTTAGATTTTATTATAATTTATTATAATTATAATAATAGATTCTATACATGAATCTAATCTAATCTACACATGAATTTAATCATATACAGGCATTTCCAGTTACTTTCTTATTTTATTTAATTCTATCTAAAATTGCTATTTGTGGAGGTTAACATCAATGACAATAATAGTCATAATGATGCCATGAATTTCTGGTAACTGAACCTCTTGACAATATTTTGATATTGTAAAGGAGCAGTGATGGTGGGAGTAGTGGCAAATGGAGGTTAAGTGACTTTCACAGCATTATAGAAAGTAAATTTATTTATTTGTACATACATTTGTTATCTATCCCCTCAATTCAAAAATAAAATAAAATTCTCATCATAAACATGATTAGTTGAGCAAAACAAATCCCTACATTGGCCATGCCCTACAGCATTTTAAGTTGGTTTTCTCTCTGGCAGATGATGTGTAGCACATTTCATCTTCTGGATTTATAGTTTATCAACACATTGCTGTTCAAAGTTGTTATTCCATGATGTTTTTGTCACTATATGAGTTATTTCCGTTCTGTTCACTTCACTCTTGGATGAGAGAGTTCTTCCCAGTTTCCTGGGAAATTACCCATTTTGTAATTTCCTAATTATATTTCACTAATTAATATACAACAGTTTATTTAATCATTCCCCAATAAGAGGGCAATTCCTTAGTTCACAATTTTTGGCTATGAAAAGAACTGCTCTAAATTTAATTTTTGTTTAAATAGTCTTTTCTTTTTTCTTTAATCTCTTTGGATTATGGGCCCCAGTAGCATCACTAAGTCAAAGGATATTCAGTTTAATAACTTCTAAGGCATAGGTTTTAAATTATTTCCAGAATGACTGGACCAATTTACAACTCACCCACAAGTGCATTCACGTATCTTTTTTCCCATAGTTCCTCTATCATTTATATGTGGCACTGTGGATACAGTTCTGAGACAGGAAGATCTGAGTTCAAATTTATCCAAAAACACTGGTTACCTATGTAACCCTGGGCCACAAAGGCTTGCCTCAGTTTCCTCAACTGTAAAATGGGGATAATAAAATTGCTTTTCTCTCAGAGTTGTGAATGAACTAAAATTTATGAAATAAAATTTATAAAGTTCTTAGAATAAAATAGGTGTTAAATAAATGCTTGTTTTCCTCCTTCCTCTTCTTTTGTCATCTTTGCAAGACAGGTATGAGGTACGACAACGATACTGTTTGAGGATGTATTCTGATGGAAGTGGACCTCTTTGATAAAGAGAGCCTTACTTGATCAAAGATGGACAGAAGCAGCTACACCCAGAGAAAGAACACTGGAAAATTAATATAAACTGCTTGCATTTTTGTTTTTCTTCCTAGGTTATTTATACCTTCTGAATTCAATTCTCCCTGTGTAACAAGAAAATTGTTTGATTCTGCACACATATATTGTATCTAGGCTATACTGCAACCCATTCAACATGTAAAGGACTCTTGCCATCTGGGGGAAGATGTGGAGGGAGGGAGGGGAAAAATCGGAACAGAAGTGAATGCAAGGGATAATGCTGTAAAAAATTACCCTGGCATGCGTTCTATCAATAAAAAGTTATTAAAAAATAAAAAAAGACAGATATGAGGTAGAATTTTAGTTGCTTTAATTTGCATATTTCTAATTAATATTGATTTAACTCATTTAAAAATATGGTAACTAATTTATAATTTGCAAAGTGTTTTTCTCAAACCAATTCTTTTAAGTACAAGTATTACTAATTCCATTTTAAAAATAGGGCAAAATAGAAAGAGTACTGAATTTGGACTCAGGAAGGCCTAGGTTTATATGTATCTCTTGATACATATTATGTGACCTTAGGCAAATAAATTAACTCCTGTATGGGATCCCTAAGTTACAGACTAGTCAGAAATGTCTTGGTGAAGGTATTAATAGAGGGAGTTACTTATGCTGATGAAATCAAAGACTGTTTACTATGTTTTGTTGATGAAGATATATGTAGATTCAGAGTGATTTTTCTCTCTGGGGTTCAGTTTCCATAGCATAAATTGAGGGAATGGGCTACATACCCTACCCACTTCAGATTCCTTTGAATTTTAAATCTAGGAACTTTTGAATTTAACTCTTAAGTTATTTACTCTTCACATGATTGTCATTATTTATGATGTGGGAATGTGAGGCATAAACCGAAAAATATTTGGGGATGAGTGTGATCAGTGACTAAATTTAAACACACACACACACACACACACACACACACACACACACACACACACACACCATCACCATCACTATCACCATCACCATCACTACCACCACCATCACTGCTCCTTTACAATATCAAAATATTGTCAAGAGGTTCAGTTATCAGAAATTCATGGCATCATTATGACTATTATTGTCATTGATGTTAACCTCCACAAATAGCAATTTTAGATAGAATAAAATAGAATAAGAAAGTAACTGGAAATGCCTGTATATGATTAAAATACAATGAGAAATAGTGATCTGCTAACCACAGCCCATCAAACTAAATGGAAGCAGATTGTGCTATAAAACAAAAGAATTTCCAAACTCATTTAAAATGTTTCCCAAGCAAATAATAACTTTCCTACCCAAGTATTGTCTGATGCAGGTGTCTGAGAATTCCTGGCTCTATTGATGACAGGTATCAAATCAGTTTTTTTTAGATGCTATTTTTCAGGCAACTCCCTCTTGGATCCAAAATATCAAGACACCAGCAAGGGCTGCCTTCTCCCTTCACCTGTAATTCTTTCTTTGCCTGAATGCCAAGAATCTGTCTCCTTCAATCACCTCCCAAACTTGGAACCGTTGACTCTCTACCACTTTTTTTTCTCTATTTTAGGACTCACCTCAACATTTAATTTTTCCAGGAAACCTCTGCAGATGAGCTCAGGGCCACCCACCATCCCTTATCATTTCAGAAAGTGGAACAAAAAATTGGAAAGAGAACTGGTTTTGATGATACATGCCCTGCATAAATCTAGTCTTTGAGATTTATTTGTATGATCTTAGGTCTGTTGTTAGGCTCTCTTGGCCTCAGTTTCCCCGTGTATAAAATGGAGATAATAATTGCACTGACTTCATGAAATTGTAGTCAACTTCATAACTATTTAAGTTATTGTTCAACCATTTCATGACTTCATAAAGTTGTAGTCAATTTCATGACTATTTTTTATGTGTTATTATTCAGTCATTTCAATCATGTCTGGCTCTTTGTGACCCCATTTGAGATTCTCTTGGCAAAGAATTATCTGCCATTTTTCTCTCCAACTCATTTTACAGAAACTGAAGCAAACAGGGTTAAGCAAATTGTCCAGGGTTACACAGCTAGGAAGTATCTAGGCCAAATTTGACCTCAGGTTTTCCTGACTCCATGCCTCTGTCACCTAGCTGCCTCAGATCAATTAAAACCTGAGTTCAAATCCACTCTCATTCACTTACCAAGTGTATGACCCTAGCCAAGTCACTTAGCTTCAGTTTGTCTCAGTTTCCTCATTTGTAAAATGATAACATCTATTTTCCAGGATTGTTGTAAAGTTCAATCAAGGTAATAATTATAAAGCTCCTGGGATGGCATCTGTCATATAGCAGACTTTAATAAATGTCAGCTATTACTATTACCTCACAAAATCTCAGATTTTGTTATAAAGTTTTGATATGTTTGAGGTTGACATTGAAAAAAATATATTATCTTCTCTCTCGCCCTCCTCCTATTTTAATCAGTTAGAAGAACTTAATTGAATTTTCTTCTTTTTAGCAAATAGTCTACATTCTTCTGTATCTCTGGGACATTAATTGGATTTCTCTTGTTATGGCGCATTGCTTGCAATGAGTGTGTATGTATCTCTAGATCATAAGGCAATATTTTGATGGAACTATGAAGTTTGCGTTTGATATGGCAAAAAACTCCATGGAACTGAGATATCTGAAACAACTTTTTCCTCTGCTTCTCAGATGAGGTGGAATATATTGATTAAGAAAATAATAAATGTCAAAACCAGATCCTTTAATTCCAAATTCAAGGCTTTTTTTCTCTTTAGCTGCAATCTTTCATTTGAATTTAAAGCAGACATGATGAGATATTTATGCACAGAACCTTGTAGGAAAATTAAGATGGACTCCTCAACTTGACTTGATAATGAGATAACTGCTATCTTTTCCTGATTTCTATTGGGAAGCCTGATTTTAAAATACCATTTCAGCTACTTATTTTTGGTGTGATTTTGGATGTATCATTGAATTTATCAGAGCCTCAGTTTCTTGCATCTATAAAACAGAAGAATTGTATTAGATTGCCCACGGGGTCTCTTATAGCTTTAAATGATGCCTTGATGAAGAAATAAATTGAATTTAAATGAGGGAGGATTGGGCAAAGTCACCAGACTTACTTTTTCCTCCAAAGCCCTCTAGGTCCAGTGACCAGAGATATGGACCACTAGAAATGGCCCTATTCAATTAACTAAACATTTAATAAAGGCCAATCTATTCCTGACACTGTGCTAAACTCTGAGGTTCCAACTCAGAAAAAGAAAGACAACTCCAGCACTCAAGGAGTTTATAATCTATTGAGGGAAGACAATTTATAGAAAGAAGCTGGGAAGGAGAGGAAACCACTGGGGGATGCATACCCAGCTAGGGAGTAGAATCATGTTCTTTGGTGTTCATACTAAGCAGAATTATAGAAGAAAAGTTGAAGGAGTTAGTTGGAGATTCCAGATACCACCCTCTATAAAGAAGAACTTTGGGGAAAATTTAGTACAATATCCCCTACCCAATAGCCCTACAATCAAAGGGAAGAATATTTGAAGTTGAATTAAACAGTATGATGATAAGATTTCAGGTGATCAATTTATCTTAGGTGGGAAATCCCATTCCTTTTAGTTCAAACTAAGCATTTATAAATATATATAAATGAAGTATGGATAACCTTTATTATCCATTGTGCTCTTTTAGGAACACAACCTGGTCAAGAAGAGGAAAATATGAGAATTTCTATTTCTATAAAAAAATGGCAGAGGATTAATTTTTACTAATAGTTAATGTGTAGAGGCAGCTAGGAGGCACAGTGGATGGAGGTTGACTTGCAATTAGAAAGACTCATGTTCATTTCAAAATTTGTTTCTGATATTAGCTGTATGACCATGGGACAGTTACTTAACCCTGTTTGCCTCAGTTTCCTCATATGTAAAATGAACTGGAGAAGGAAATGGCAAACCACTATAGTATCTTTGACAAGAAAACCCCAAATGGTCAGACATAACTGAAATGACTGAACAATAACCAAAATAAATGGACTGACCCAGTACCCATACCTGATTTGTATATCACATGTCACATATAATATATAAAATAGCCTGAGGAAAGGGTAGAGATACATATGGTGAAGACATTCAGAGTGGTACCCTTACATATTTGTTCATTTTCAAGCAAAAACCTTTGCTGAAATGGTAGATGGGAGTATAAAGTAAGAATCATAATTTGAAAAGCCAAAGAATTAGCATTTTCTTTTAGATCTATATGTTACTTTGTAAAGCATATTTTTCAGTCCTGATAGCTTGAAAACCAAGTGTCAAACTAAACAGAAATAGATCTCTATATCATAGAATAGATATCTATAATCATAGAAATAGATTTTAAAAAATAACCACTATGAAGAACTCATTGTTCTCATATATTATTATTAGCACCATGTCTGGTACACATAGCAAATGCTTAATAGTTGCTTTTTTCATTTATAATAAATTATTTTAAAATAATAATGATTTCATCTTTATCTCATCCTTTAAAAATTTCTACTTTGCATATTTTATAATACATACAAAAGCATATCAGTACATTTTAGATTCATATGCATATTGAGCATGTGAATGCTCATTATTTTACATAGGAATGCATAATCAAAAAAGTCTAGAGACCACTGTCTTAGGAAATTGGGCTATGTGTATAATGAGTTGAAATTAAGAAGAGGAATCAATCTGCCTGTTCCCCCCCCCCCCCCCCCAGCATTCTGGAAGATCTAAAAGTAACTTGAATTGGTGTTTACTTTACCTGGTGGGAAGATGGGTGGGAGTTAAAAAAACGTGCAGAGAAGAGAGAGAAAATGCAACTACTAGTGGAGAAAATCCAACCACTAGTTCTGTGAGTGAGGAAAAAAATCCTCTCTGGGGAAAATATGAATGTGACTCACTTGGAAAAGAGACTTTGCTGGATGAACACACTCTGTCCTTCTAAGAAGAGCACTTTTAATGGCTTTGCCACCTTTTGCATTTTATATCAGATTGGGGTGAGGAATACTATTGCTCTTTCTCTTAGTGGGTTGATCCCATGCAGTTCTATTGAGCAAATAATAGATGACAAGGAGAGTCCTAGAAAGAGAGGTAGCCAGATTTTACTTGTTCTATTTCCATTGTTGTTATTTTTCAGTATTGTCCCATTTTAACCTGCCCCAGGCCCTTTGGGGTTTTCTTGGCAAAAATACTGGAATGGTGTGATATTTCCTTCTCCAGTTCATTTTATAGCTGAGGAAACTGAGGCAAATAGTTAAGTAACTTAACCACTATCATACAGTTAGTGTCTGAGGTTAGATTTGAACTCAGAAGATGAGCCTTCCTTACTGGAGGATTAGCACTCTGGCCAGAGTCAATACTTAATAAATGCTTGTGGAATGAATTGAATGAAATATAATCTATTCATAGGGTTTGAAACTTTTATTCTCCAGTCAGTCTTTTAATAACAGTAAGTTTTTAATGGTTAAATTTCAAATGAACTCTAAAAAACTATTAGAAATTATCCACAACTTTAGCAAAGTTGCAGGATACAAAATAAATCCATATAAATCATCAGCATTTTTATACATCACTAACAAAATCTGACAACAAGAGATACAAAGAGAAATTCCATTTAAAATAACTTGATAGTATAAAATATTTGGGAATCTATCTGCCAAAGGAAAGTCAGGAACTATATGAGCAAAACTGCAAAACAGTTTCTACATAAATAAAATCAGATCTAAATAATTGGAAAAATTTCAAATGCTCTTGGATAGGTCAAGTGAATATAATACAGATGAAAATACTACCTAAACTAATCTTATTTAGTTCTATACCAATCAAACTCCCAAGGAACTATTTTATTGACCTAGAAAATACAACAACAAAATTCATCTGGAAGAACAAAAGGTCAAGAATTTCAAGGGAATTAATGAAAAAAAAAAAAAAAAGCAAATGAAGGTGACCTAGCTGTATCAGATATAAAACTATATTATAAAATAGTGGTCATCAAAACCATTTGATATTAGCTAATAAGGCAGTTAATCAGTGGAATAGATGAGATTCACAGAAGAAAATAATCAATGACTATAGTCATTGTGTTTGACAAATCTAGTGTTTGACAAACCCAAAGACCCCAGCTTTGGGGATAAGAATTCACTATTTGACAAAAACTGCTGGGAAAATTGGAAACTAGTATGGCAGAAATTAGGCATTGACCTCACATAACAATGTAAACCAAGATAAGGTCGAAATGGATTCATGAACTAGTCACAAAGAATGATACTGTAAACAAATTAGAAGAACATAGGATAGTTTGCCCCTCAGATCTGTGGAGGAAGAAGGAATTTGTGACCAATGAAGAACTTAGATCATTATTGATCACAAAATAGATAATTTTGATTTATAGTAAGTTAAAAACATAAACAAAATTAATGCGGACAAGATTAGAAGGGAAACAATAAACTGGGAAAACATTTTTACATTCAAAGGTTCTGATAAAAGCCCCATTTCTAAAATATATAGAGAATTGGCTCAAATTTATAAGAAATCAAGCCATTCTCCAATTGATACATAGTCAAAGGATATGAACAGACAATTTTCAGATGAGGAAATTGAAACTATTTCTAGTCATAGGAAAAGGTGTTCCAAATCATTATTGATCAGAGAAATACAAATTAACACAAGTCTGAGATACCACTATGTGCTTCTCAGATTGACTAAGATGACAGGAAAAGATAATGACAAATGTTGGAGGGGATGTGGGAAAACTAGGACTCTGATGCATTGTTGGAGTTGTGAATGGATCCAACTATTCTGGAGAGCAATTTGGAACTATGCTCAAAAAGTTATCAAATTGTGTATACCCTTTGATCCAGTGGTGTCTCTATTGGGCGTATATCCCAAAGAGATCTTAAAGGAGGGAAAGGAGCACCACATGTGCAAAAATGTTTGTGGAAATCCTTTTTGTAATGGCTAGAAACTGGAAACTGAATGTATGCCCATCAATTGGAGAATGGCTGAATAAATTGTGGTATATTAATGTTATGGAATATTATTTTTCTGTAAGAAATGACCAACAGGATGATTTCAGAGAGGCCTGGAGAGACTTACATGAACTGATGCTAAGTGAAATGAGCAGAACCAGGGATCATTATACAAGGCAACAACAAGATTATATGATGATCAATTCTTATGGATGTGGCTCTCTTCAATAATGAGATGATTCAAACCAATTCCAATTGTTCAGTGATGAAGAGGGCCATCGACACCCAAAAAGAGGACCATGGGAGCTGAGTGAGGACCATAACATAGTATTCTCACTCTCTGTTGTTGTTTTCTTTCCCAGTGTTTTTCCTCCTTGATCTAATTTTTTTTTGTGCAGTAAGATAACTATATAAATATGTATACATATATTAAATTTACTATATATTTTAATATATTTAATTTGTATTGGTTAATTTAACCTGGTATCTTGGGGAGAGGAGGAGAAGGAGGGGATAACTTGGAACAGAAGGTTTTGCAAGTGTCAATGTTGAAAAATTACCCATGCATATGTTTGTAAATAAAAATATTTCAAATGAACTAATATGCCCTAATATTTATTGTAGAATCATGTTCTTAAAACTTGTAAAACCTAATCACTCACACTTATCCCACATTAGTGTCTAGAACACTTATTAATACTTGCTGACTGATTATGGAATTGAATTATTCCACAGCATATGTGCAAGTGTTTGGTAAACTAATATTTTCATGGAGCAATATTGCTTCAAACTATGTCCTAGTTATACATAGTTCAATTACTCAATATACACTCATTTATTAAGCACTGACTATAGAGGAAAGGCAATAGAAGGAGAGAGTTTAGGAAATTCTCCATATGAAAAATATCATTTGAATTGTGCCATGAAAGAAACAAAGGGATTCTGAGAGATGGAAGTGTGGAAAGAATGCATTTCAGATATGGAAGTACAGATGGAGTACCACACATGAGGAATAGTAAGGCTCATGATGTACATGGAGGGGAATAATATCCAACTGAAAAAATAGGCTGAGACTCATTTGTTAAGGGCTTTTTTTTTTATTATTGCTTTTTATTTAAAAGTTATATGCATGGGTAATTTTACAGTATTGACAATTGCCAAACCTTTTGTTCCAATTTTTCCCCTACTTCCCTCCACCCCTTCCCCCAGATGGTAGGTTGACTAATACATATTAAATATGTCAAAGTATAAATTAAATACAAAATAAGCATACATGTCCAAACAATTATTTTGGTGTACAAGAAGAATTGGACTCTGAAATAGTGTATAATTAGCCTGTGAAGGAAATAAAAAATGCAGGCAGACAAAAATAGAGGGATTGGGAATTCTATGTAGTATGGGTCATAGTCATTTCCCAAAGTTCTTTCACTGGGTGTAGCTGGTTCAGTTCATTACTGCTCTATTGGAACTGATATAGTTCATCTCATTGTTGAAGATGGCCATGTCCATCAGAATTGATCATCATATAGTATTGTTATTGAAATATATATAATGCTCTTCTGGTCCTGCTCATTTCACTCAGCAACAGTTCATGTAAGTATCTCCAGGCCTTTCTGAAATCATTCTGTTGGTCATTTCTTACAAAATAATAATATTCCATAATATTCATATACCACAATTTATTTAGCCATTCTCAAATTGATGGGTATTCACTCGGTGTCCAGTTTCTGGCCACTACAAAGAGGGCTGCCACAAACATTTTTGCACATACAGGTCTTTAAATCTTATTTAAATCTTTAAAATCTCTTTGGGATATAAGCCCAGTAGTAACACTGCTGGATCAAAGGATATGCACAGTTTGATAACTTTTTGAGCATAGTTCCAAATTGCTCTCCAGAATGGTTGGATGTATTCATAATTCCACCAACAATGTATCAGTGTCCCTGTTTTCCCACATCCCCTCTAACATTGCGAATTATCTTTCCCTGTCTTTCTAGCCAATCTGACAGGTGTGTAGTGGTATCTCAGAGTTGTCTTAATTTGCATTTCTCTGGTTAATTATGACTTGGAGCATATTTTCATATGCCTAGAAATAGTTTCAACTTCTTTGTCTGAGAATTGTCCATATCTTTTGACCACTTATCAATTGGTGAATGGCTTGATTTTTTACAAATTAGAGTCCATTGTCTATATATTTTGGAAATGAGGCCTTTATCAGAACCTTTGATTGTAAAAATGTTTTCCCAGTTTATTGCTTCCCTTCTAATCTTGTCTGCATTAGCTTTGTTTGTGCAAAAGCTTTTCAATTTGATATAATCAAAATTTTCTATTTTGTGATCAATAGTTATCTCTAGTTCTTTTTTGGTCACAAATTCCTTCCTCTTCCATAGGTCTAAGAGGTAAACTATCCTATGTTCCTCTAATTTGTTTATGATCTCATTCTTTATGCCTAGGTCATGAACCCATTTTGACCTTATCTTGGTATATGGTATTAAGTGTGAGTCAATGCCTAGTTTCTGCCATGCTAATTTCCAATTTCCCCAGCAATTTTTGTCAAACAGTGAGTTCTTATCCCCAAAGCTGGGATCTTTGGGTTTGTCAAACACTAGATTATTAAAGTTATTAACTGTTTTGTCCTTTGACCCTAACCTATTCCACTGATCGACTAGTCTATTTCTTAGCCAATATCAAATGGTTTTGGTAACTGCTGCTTTATAATATAATTTTAGATCTGGTACAGCTAGGCCACCTTCATTTGATTTTTTTTCATTAATTCCCTTGAAATTCTTGACCTTTTGTTTTTCCATATGAACTTTGTTGTCATTTTTTCTAGGTCATTAAAATAGTTTTTTGGGAGTATGATTGGTATAGCACTAAATAAATAGATTAGTTTAGGTAGTATTGTCATCTTTATTATATTTGCTTGCCCTATCCAAGAGCATTTAATATTTTTCCAATTGGTTAGATCAGACTTAATTTGTGTGGAAAGTGTTTTGTAGTTTTGCTCACATAGTTTATGATTTTCCCTTGGCAGATAGATTCCTAAATATTTTGTACTATCGGTAATTACTTTAAACAGAATTTCTCTTTTTAACTCTAACTGTTGGATTTTGTTAGTGATATATAAGAATACTGATGACTTATGTGGGTTTATTTTGTACCCTGCAACTTTGCTAAAGGTGTGGATTATTTCTAATAGCTTTTTAGTAGAACCTCTGAGATTCTCTAAGTGTACCAAGTCTTATTGCCAAAGCTAGCATTTCTAATACAATATTGAATAGTAATGGTGATAATGGGCAACCTTGTTTCACTCCTGATCTTATTGGAAATGATTACAGTTTATCCCCATTACATATGATGCTTACTGATGGTTTTAAACAGACGCTACTGATTATTTTAAGGAAAAGTCTATTTATTCCTATACTCTCAAGTGTTTTTAATAGGAATGGATGTTGGATTTTATCAAATGCTTTTTCTGCATCTATTGAGATGATCATATGGTTTTTGTTAATTTGATTATTAATATAGCCAATTATACTGACAGTTTTCCTAATATTGAACCAACCCTGCATTCCTAGTATAAATCTTATTTGATCATGGTGTATTATCCTGGGAATGATTTTCTGTAGTCTTTTTGCTAATATCTTATTTAAAATTTTAGCATCAATATTCATTAGGGAGATTGGTTTATAATTTCCTTTCTCTGTTTTCAATCTACCTGGTTTAGGTATCAGTACCATGTCTGTGTCATAAAAGGATTTTGGTACGACTCCTTCATTCCCTATTTTTTCAAATAGTTTATATAGCATTGGGGCTAATTGTTCTTTAAATGTTTGGTAGAATTCACATGTAAATCCATCTGGTCCTGGGGATTTTTTCTTAAGGAGTTCATTAATAGTTTGTTCTATTTCTTTTTCTGAATTAGGACTATTTAAGCAATTTACTTTCTCCTCTATTAATCTGGAAAGCCTATATTTTTGGAGGTAGTCATCCATTTAACTTAAATTATCAAATTTATTGGCATAAAGTTGGGCAAAGTAACTCCTTATTATTTCTCTAATTTCTTCATCATTGGTGGAAAATTCTCCCTTTTCATTTTTAAGACTAATAATTTGATTTTCCTTTATCCTTTTTTCATAAAACCAACTCTTAATTTTATTTATTTGTACAATAGTTTTTACTTTCAATATTATTAATTTCTCCTTTTAATTTTAGAATTTCAAGTTTAGTATTTGATTGGAGGTTTTTAATTTGGTCTTTTGCTAGCCTTTTAAGTTGCAAGCCCAATTCATTGATCTTTTCTTTCTCTATTTTATTCAAGTAAGCCTCTAAGGATATAAAATTTCCCCTTATTACCACTTTGGCTGCATCCCACAAATTTTGGTATGCTGTCTCATCATTGTCATTATCTTGAGTGAAATTATTGATTGTGTCTATAATTTGCTGTTTCACCCAATCATTATTTAAAATGAGATTATTTAGTTTCCAATTTCTATTTGGTCTATTTACCCCTAACTTTTTATTTTTGGTTTTGCTTGACTGATTCTTGATGTCTCAATGAATCATTCATTTCTATTTGTTCAGTTCTGATTTTTATTGAGTTATTTTCTTCATTAGCTTTTTAAACTTCTTTTTGTATATGTCCAATTGAGTTTTTAAATGAGTTGCTTTGCTCTATGGAGTTTTTTTCCATTTCATTAATTTTTTTTTAGTGTTATTTTCTTTTTCCAACTCACAAATCCTACTTTCTTGGGAATTCTTTATCTTTTCCAATTCATAAATCCTACTTTCCTGGGATTTTTTTTTTTTTTTTTTTTTTTTTACCTTTTCCAATTCACAAATTCTGTTTCCCTGCACTTCCTGGGAATTCTTTACCTCCAATTCACATTTCAGGAAGTTGTTACTCTCTTGCATAGTTTCTCTTTCCTTTCCCCATTTTCTTCTAACCCTCTTTTAAGATTTTTAATATTCTCTTTTAGGAGAGAGTTATGTGATGGGGGCCAGGTAACATTGCCCTTTTGGGTATTGTCTGGAGACTGTTTGCTATTAGTCTCCTTGAGGTTGAAAACCTGCTCCCTTTCTGTTATAGAAGCTTTTGATCATACTTTTGATTTTTTTTACTCATTTTTTAAAGCCTTTAAGGTCTGCTTTCAGGGCAAGGAGATTACCAGCTTCCTCTGCAAAGTCAGGTAGGTATATGAACCGTATCTGTCTTGTAAACGGGCTTCAAAGAGTGGTGAGGTATGGGAGGGCTTTGGGAAAAAGTTCCCTCCCTCTCCCCTCCCCCAAGTGATTCAGCCTTGGTTAGCATGGGGCAAGCTGTGGAAGTGTCCAGTGAAGAACCCTGCTGTGTGGATTAGTGACTGTCCTAAGGCTAGAGGCTGAGCAGCGAAAGTGTCACTACCCTAGGCCAAAGCCCACCATGGAGCTGTGGATATTAGCGGCTGACCAGTGAATAGTCAGCTCATGACTGGAAGTGTCTCTGCCCCAAAGCAAGTCATGCTGCGGAAGTTCTATTGCCCCAGGCCGAGCCCTCACCTGTGCAGATTAGAAGCTGCCCCAGCCTGTGCCCCCCTGCCGTGCAGGTTTGCAACTGCCCCAAGGAAAAGCCCCGTACTGCAGAATGGGGCTGCACAGTTGTGCTGTGATCTGTGCTGAGTCACTTCCGATTTTGGATGGGTATAGCTAGATACTGTTAGGTTCTGATGTTTTTTAGAGTACCCTCTGCCTTTGACTTAATTTCTCTGCAGGTCTGCTGTTTTGCAACCAAAACAGAGCAATCAGCCTATGCCAGAGTCATCTCTGACACTTTTCTAAACACAGAAGTCATCCCCTTCCCCAGTCCTCTCCATTTGCTAGCCTCTCCTATTTCCCTGTTTGTGCTCATCTGCTCAGCACAGGTCCTTTGCTCAGGACAAACCTCTTCTGATGAACTTCCAGATTAATTTCAATTGGTGAGTTGTTGTACTTCTAATCTTTGTGGGTTTTACCAGTCAAGTGCTATTTTTGAGGCTGAATTTAATAATTGGTTGTGAGGGTATGAGAGGAGCTTAGAAAGTCAGATGAGTGCAAACCATCACTACATGTGCCTTCTCCGCCATCTTGGCTCTTCCCTTTTTTAAGGGCTTTAAATACCAGAGGTTTAATATTTGAACCTGGCAGTAACAAAGGAGTTTATTGAATAGAGGACTAAGATAGTCAGATTTGTTCTTTAGGAAAATCACTTTGGAAGGTGTGTGGAGAGGGGAGTAAGAAAGAACAAGATTTGAGTCAGGAAGGTTAACTAGAGAGTTACTAGTTCAGGTGGGAGGTTATGAGGGTCTGAATTAGTAGTGATGATATGAGTGGAAAGAAGGGTATAGGTTCAAAAGATCTGAGTGCAAGAAGATTTGACAAAATTTGGCAAGTGATTATAAATGTGGGATGAGCATGAGTGAGGATGACATCAGGGTTCTGAACCTGGATGATTAAAAGCATGTATGCCTTCTGTAGAAATACAGAAATTGAGAGGGAATTGGATTTGGGGGAAAAATGAGTTCTCTTTGGAATATTTTGAGTTTGATGTCTACGATATGAAATTTCAAATGTAGCAAAGGAAACAAAGTAGACTATAAAAAGTCATTCAGATAGGGAATAAGAGGAGATAGTATAGGGTTATGAAGATTCAGATAAGAAATACTATACAAGAAGAGGAAGTATTCCTGCAACATATCCAACATATAAAGGACTGCTTGCCATCTAGGGGAGGGGGTGGAGGGAGGGAGGGGAAAAAAATCAGAAAAGAAACGAGTGCAAGGGATAATGTTGTCAATATAAAGTAATCATTAAATAAAAATTAAAAAAAAAAGAAGAGGAAGTATTCAATGTTCAAATGAAACAAAGGTCAAAAAGGATGAAGACTGAGAAAAGGCTATCAGCTTTTGCAGTTAAAAAATCATTAATAATCCTCAAAAGTGATTAACTATAATGAAAACAAAGCAACTCTGTCATTCCTTTTGTGCTCCAACTAGAAAATATGAAATATATTTTTTACTAATGTTTGGGATAATTAGGAAAAGGAAATAAAAATGATAAATTCCTAAGAAGATAAGAATCTACAATTTGGAAAAATGTGAATATGTGAAGGCCATGATTTTTCCTGCTTTCCCTTGCTGACAGGCCAAAGAGTAGGGTTATTGCTAGTGATTTAACAAAAATGAGGATTATAGGGAAGGATTTAAAGAAGATGATGGTCAGTAAATTTTAAGCTCTCCAGATTTCCCCAATGTACAGAACAAATTCCTGCCTCAGGGCAAAAGATCTATCGGTGAAAAATAAAGAAGATTTGGGGAAGAATAGGTAACCTCCTGAAATAACCCCAGAAGACCTGAAGAAAGACCCCAGGATAGGGATTAACCCTTGTAAAGTGCAAACACCTCAGGCTAGCTCTCCAGAAATAACCAGCAGGAGGCCTAGGACTAGTTGGATTCTGAGAGAGCTTCTTCCCTAATCACAGGAGCTCAACAATAGAAACTTACTATTAGAACAGGGAAAACTGAGGTTTATTTTCAGAGGAGGATACTGAAGTTAAAAAAAAAAGCCTCTTCTACTCTAATGCTTACCTATCTGTAAAGAATTTATAAAAGAATTCAGAAAAAAAAAAACTTCAAAAATCAAGCAAGAGAGATTGAAGAAAAACTAAAAAAAAAAAAAAAATTAAAATAAAAGCTATCTAAGAAAAACAAAAAGATTATGGAAAAAAAAGTTAACCCACTAGGAAAGGCCATACAGAGTGTTAAATGTTGGGCATTTCCTTGCCATTAAGACTGGAAATTGAATCTTACATACCATCATGACACAACGAAGGATAGGAAAAAAAAATGATCCAGGTGCTTGCCATTCTGACTCCATCCTTGTCCAAAACTATCCTAGAGTAGAATTATGTTATCTCACATCTTGCCTGTTTCTTCATTAGAATTCCCTATCTATCCAAGAATGAGCCTACTCCCTTCTGTGACAGGAACTGAGTCAGGATCCAAAAGCTGTAAATACTAAGTTGACTCCTCTCTCTTGGCTCTTTCACCGAAGTAAAGACAACAGCTGTAAAATGTTAGATTAATTGCCTTCTCAGCTTCTGTATCCAGCTTGTAAATGCTAATTAACTAAGGACCCTTTAAAAGTTTCCTGATTCAATTGCTCTGGGGGTTGAATGATTTTTGAACATGAGTTCTATTTGATCAGCTAGTCTAACTCTCCATAATTAAAATATTAAAAAAAACTCTGTCTTATCTCAGTTTCTCCAGCAATACATCTTAAAGAAACTAGTCTTTGAAAAGTAGAATTGGGCAAGAGAAAGCCAGTGAAGTTATAAAAGATCAAGAAATAACAAAACAATATATAACAAAAGAAAAAACAGAACAGAATGTGAAACATCTTAAAATAACGGATCTGAAGAGCAGACCAGGACAAAACAATATAAGAATAATTAGGCTACCTGAAAGCTGTGACAAGAAAAAAAAAGGTCCCTGACACAATAATGCAAAAAATAATACAAGAATATGAGGAAAAGTAAAAGCAGAAAAAAAATACTGATCATTACTAGATCCTACAAAAAATCACATAGGAATATTATTGATAAGTTTCACAACCCCCAGATCAAAAAGGAAATTCTATAAGAAACAAAGAAATAAAATGTAATTATGCCAGAGCTGTAATTAAAATTGTATAGAATTTATCATTAGCTATAGTGAAAGACTATAGGCCAAAAAATAACATATATCCACAATCAAAAGAACTAGGCCTGCATCCAAAAATCATATCCAGCAAAACTAACCAGAATATTGAATGAAAAAAAAAAAAGGACATTCAACAAGCTTGCAGATGTTCAGGACTTTGTCTCAAGCAAACCTGAACTTAATGTAACATTTAACATATGAGCCAACATCAAAGATTAATTTAAAGGAAGTCAACATGACAAATTGTTTATTTTTTTTTAACATGGAAATGAATACTACATTTTAAGACTTGAATTAGAAAGATTAAAGCAGAGGTGAGTATGGTCTGACTCTAAAAAGCAAAACTGTCTAGGAAAAGGTAAAAAATAATAATTATGTTACAGAAATGAAGTACTGAGGAAGAACCTATACAAATGCATTAGATGGGAGAGAAGGGCTTGTAGTTCTGAAAACCTATTTACATTGAGAATAGGGAACAATACATATATTCACTATGAAGGATATAGCACCTTCCAAAATCTATAAAGAAATAAGGGGATAGGGAATAGAATAAGGTATGGTATAGAACAATGTGTAGACTTATGGCATTGGGACAAGATTAATGATAAAAAAGACAAAAAGAGAAAGAAATGGTAGATAGAGAAGATAGGAGAGGGATCCATGGGTTGGTAAGATTAACTCCAGGCAAATTAAGGAGTAGAATTAAATAAAAAAGATTTACAGAGTTAGGAAATAAAGAGAAATACAAAAACACAAACAAGGATCAAGAGTAGAATTTATTTGAAAAAAAAAATAGGGTTAGAAATCATTGATCTCAAAGTCAAACTTAAAGACTGAATTGAGAAATCTATATTGTCAGCTAAATTAACTCTTTTGATGCTTGTTTATATATGTGTGAATGTATACATATAGATATGTGTGTGAATGTGTGTATGGTTGCATGTTATATGTTGTGCATATACAGATATATATATGTATTGTGAATATGAATATATATGTATATGTGTGTATATATGTATATATCTATATCTTTGCTTAATGGTAGCCTGCTTGAGAGGAGGTGGAGGAAGGCAGGATAAAGAAAGAATGAAATAAAAAGTATACAGCAGAGAACAAAAGAATAACCTACAAGGAAAAAAAAAAGAATTACAGAAATTTATCTCCCTCTACTCTTATATAATATATAATTCAGCTACTGGTCCCTGAAGTATGAAGTGACATATCAGGCCTTTACTAGCTGTGTAGCCCTGAAAAAGTCATAACCTTTTTCAGCCTCATTTTCTTCATCTGTAAAGTAGGGACTTTTAAAAGTACCCACTTCACAGAGCTGTTATAAGGATTAAATGTAATGTGCTTTACGAACCTTAAAAGTTGATATGAATGTTATTGTTTGGTAATTCATGGAAATAATACTGACTGGAATCAGAGGGAATCAGAATAAGAATCTTTATTACTTATGTATTCTTGAGTAGAAATTACTTAATCTCATTGGCATTTATTTTTTTCATCTGTCAAATGAGGTTTGTCTACCTGAAGTCCTTTTAGTTCTACATCATTATATATGATTTTATATCTCTTTAAAAAGCCTTTTTAAAATGGCTCATTTGATGCTTATGACACACTTAAAAGATAGGAAGGGTAGATATTATACCCAATTCACAGATGAGAAACTGAGGCTTAGAGAAAATAAGCAATTTGTTTAGTAAATGACTCATTAGGCCTAACAAGCATCTTATATAAATGTCTGGTGTTCTCTCCATAATTCTATTTGTTTAAGTGATATTTTTTTTTTAGGGAAAAAACTTGAATGAAATGATTACTAAACACAAAGAGTATTTTTTAGTGTACCCAATAGAATATATTGATAGAAGAGTTAGAAATACAATTCTGTGCTATAATTATAATGACCAATCTTTTTTTCCTTTTTTTTTTAATTATAGCTTTTTATTTACAAGATATGTGCATGGGTAATTTTTCAGCATTGACAATTACAAAATCTTTTGTTCCAACTTTTCCCCCCTTCTCCTTACCCCTTCCCCCAGATGGCAGGTTGACCAATACATGTTAAATATGTTAAAGTATAAGTTAAATTCAATATATGTATACATGTCCAAACAGTTATTTTGCTGTACAAAAAGAATCTGACTTTGAAGTAGTGTACAATTAGCCTGTGAAGGAAATCAAAAATGCAGGCAGACAAAAATAGAGGGATTGGGAATTCTATGTGGTGGTTCATAGTCATCCCCCAGAGTTCTTTGGGTGTAGCTGGTTCAGTTCATTACTGCTCTATTGGAACTGATTTGGTTCATCTCATTTTTGAAGCTGGCCATGTCCATCAGAATTGATCATCATATAGTATTGTTGTTGAAGTATATAATGATCTCTTGGTCCTGCTCATTTCACTCAGCATCAGTTCATGTAAGTCTCTCCAGGCCTTTCTGAAATCATCCTGCTGGTCATAATGACTAATCATTGCCTCAAATAAGAGATGAGGAACTGAACCTCTTTTTCTCTCTCCTTTGCAAAATTGGAGGATCACAGATACGGAACATTGCAAACATTATCAGAGTTGGTTGATATGATCTGTTTCCCCCCTCACTTTCTTTTACTTCTTTATTATAATGGTCAGACTCTTGATTGAGGAGGAGATCTATATGAAAAAAAAGAATAAATAAATGAAAGTGATTTTTTAAAAAAAGTAAGTATTTTAAAATATTTTAAGACAAACAGTTATTAAGTATATCATTTTGGCTTATTTTAAGTTTAAAAATTTTAAAGTACAAAATTATTCAGTTGATATAGAGGAAATGAAAGTTACAAACTCTAGGAAGCATGCTATGATTTATCACTGTAGAAAGATAATCAATATTTGTTTAGCTTATTATCACCATGACTAAAAAGGCAATCTAACAAAAGTAATTTCCTAACCTTTAAAGAGAGAGAAAAAGTGATTAAAAATAGATTTTTGAATTTAAAAGTTCATTGTAGGAGGCTTACATAATATTGTATTTTTAAAGATTTTACTTTTCTTCTGACTTGGATTTAACAATAAGCTCTTGGGAAATAGTGAAGATATTTATGTAGCTGCATTTATACTCAACAAGCATTTATTAAGTGCCTTTTTTGTCCTGGATAATGTGCCAGAAAGAGGAAATACAAAGACATCTCTCAAGGAATTTACAGTCTAATCTAATGGAAGGAGACAACATATAAACAACTATGTACAAATAAAATGTATACACATATATGTGGAAGAAAGAAAACACTAGCATTAAGGGAAAGATTGAAGAAGGCTGAACTTTAGCTGAGACTTAAAGAAAGCCAGGAAAGTTAAGAGATGGGGATAATTAGAGGCACGGGGGACAACCAATGAAAATGCATGGAATTGGGAGATGGACTATATTGTGTGGGGAAGAGCTAGGATGGCAGTGTCATTGGATCATAGAATACATGGAGGGGAGGAAGACATTAAAAGAATGAAGGTAGAATCAATAAGATTTGGCACCTAATTGGATATGGGAAGTGCAAGAGAGGGAGGACTTGAGTATGTTACCAGATTGTAAACCTGAGTAGTTCCTGGGAGGATGGTGGTCTTGTCAACAGTAATAGAAAGGTTAGGAATAGAGGACAATTTTGGGAATTCTGAGTTTTTGATGTCTGTGAGGTTTCCAGTTCAAGATGTCCAATGGGCAGTTCCAGATGTGAGTGTGAAGGTCAAAAGTCAGGTTTTCACAGGATTAGTCTTTTTCATGACTATTCAGAAACCTTAATATGGCCTTTAAGTTAAAAAGGAATAAAATTGTATTGCTTGGGCCTAAGGAAAAGAACTAAGAATTAGTCAAGGCTAACATTATAGAAGGGTATACATTTTTCTTAATATAAGAAAAACCTTTTCAGTATAGCAGATTGTGCTTCACTCTACAATTTGAAGATCCTAAATTTGAGCTACAGAAACGGCAAATTGCTTGGCAATTGCTTGCTATAGAGGATTGAATTTAAAGCCAAAAAGACCTGGATTCAAATTTCATCCTTGATACTTACTGGGGGATACACCTGGGTTCAAATACAGCCTTTGAACATACTGACTATTTGACCCTGGATAAATTAGTTAATCTTGTTCTAGGTAACTTCATAAGACTAGAAATTTCAGAAAAGATTCTGACTTCTATTGGTGGAGGATATTGCCTCATCTCAAGTTCTTTATACCAGTGAAATCACAGATGAATCCTTATGTTGTATACATTTTTTAAATACTCCAGCTACTTACAAAGCTTCTGAGAAGAAATTCACAATTAAAAATAGAACAATTAAGGATAAAAACAAAACAGAGACCATCTATGAGAAGCCTAAAGAGTAGGTGTTACCAGGTACTTGAGATGATCTAATTATTCCCAATGAACACTAATTTGGCTTTATGTTTCTTGGCAGTGTCAGCCAAATAGGGAACATATTACTTTACATGGTATTCATAGCTGGATGAAATAAATTGTAAAAATTCATCTGGAGAGACAAATGTTTTCCTAGAACTGAACTTTATAAATGCATACATTTGCAAAATGTTTTATGGTTTATAAACTGCTGGAGGCACATTATTTCATTTAATATTAACAATAACCCTATTGTTGTAGGTCAGGCCTTATACAGGCAGGTCTCATGCTTTGGATTTGAAGTGGGAATGAAATGAGACTTTTATGGACAATCCAACAATTAAGAAAATGAGCTTTTCTTAGCTATGGCTTGGGAGGTTCAACAAAGATATGACCCTGGCTTAAGTATATGTAGCCCCTTGGGTTTCCATACAGAAGCAGGTTTTTCAGTAGCATGTAGTGCCTTGCATATAAGTAGGAAAACATAGAAAGCCTCTCATTTCACATAGAATAGCATTTTTGCTATTGATCAGAAAATTAGCTCAATACCTTATGCCTTTACCCCTGGACCAACCAAGCCTCATGGATGGCTTCCTTAACTTCTAAGAGCAAACAAAAACAAAGAAAAACCTAATGTAGATTACATGGCAAAACCCTCGTCATTGTTACCATACCTTACCTGTAAAATAGGTAGAGTAAATATTGTTATTTGCATTTTACAGAAGAAGAAACTAAAAAACAAAAAGTTTAACTACCTTACCCAAATTCATAGCTCAAATGGCAACATCTTCTTAGTTCAAATCAGTGTTCCTTGTCTTCAAATGGACATATATAAAGTCCTTCAGGAGAAGGTAAAAGATGTAGTAGCCAGTCATCATAAGAAATGCAACAATTCTTAAAGGCTATGGCTGTCAGACCCATGTCTGGAGCTTTTTGTTTCCAGGAGATAAAGAAACTGTGTTGGACAAACCCTAGAAGCTGGGGCAAATCAGATATTGGGGATGAATTGTTTTGCCTCTTTTTAGGGAAAATTAATTCCTGTTGAAGGAGGAGGGACCTACGCCTACTCCATGTTGTGAGTAGGGATAAAAGAAACCATGTCAGAAAAATGCTGGTAAATATTAGTCCAATCAAAGTCTGGATTCTAAGGCAACTACTATACCATCTTGACTCTCAGTAACTTTACTAAATTGTTTGACTATACATAAAAAATAAAGAGATTAGTATCTAGCCCTCTCTCTAACATCATTTAAGAATAAGAAAGAAACTATCATTTGAGTATTCCTGCTCACTCAAATTTTAGCAGTCATGTCCAAATAAGTGCTATGCAGCTGAAAATCTATATTAAGCTTGTGTAGTATGGTCATAGATGGATTTTGTCTACTGCGTCAAAGATTGATGTTGGATCAATGAAAACTGTGAAAAGCCCTAAGTTGTCCTTAACTGTTTTTTCAATGAGATGGAACAGAGTATAATAATAATCAATAGTGGAATAATTGTGTGTGAAGTCCACTTATTTTTCATATGAAATATTAACTTGGAAAACCTAAACCTGCACTGTGTGGGAAAGAAATTCAGCATATAGATGAAGGAATACACAGTGCAAGAATTGGTAAAGGATTTCTCCTTTTAAAAGATAAGGCAGACCCTATCACTTTGTACTAATCACAGTGAGCTATCCTTCTAGAGTTAATTAGGGATCATTTCATAGTGATTGGAATCCAACTTTTAGTAAATATCCTAATCAATTTTAATGAGGAGATAGAGATGGGCACTATTTTAAGTTTTACTTGGGAAGGTCTTAATCTATATACCATAAAGAAAAATAAAACAGATCAATGAATAGCTAGCATAATAATAGATAACATCTATATGACATGCTAAAGTTTGCAAGATGCTTCATAAATATGATTTCATTTTGTCCTCACAACAATCCTAGCAGGTAGGTGTGATCTTTATCACCATTTTGTAGATGAAGAAACTGAAGCAAGGGAGGATTAACAAAACTAGTAAGTGTCTAAGACTGGATTTACACTCAAGTCTTCCTGATTCTAAATTAGTTAGATTTTTATCTATCTATCTATCTATCTATCTATCTATCTATCTATCTATCTATCTATATCTATAATCTATCTATCCATCTATTTATCTGTCTGTCTATATCTCTATCTCTTTCTATATTTTCCCCTTATTACTTCTTAAAACATTTTTGTAATGTTTGCATTTTTAAAGTTTTGAATTCCAAATTCTACCTCTTTTTTACTCTTTCCTCCCCTCCCTGAGATTAGTAACAATGATATAAAGTTATACATATACAAATATGTAAAAAATTTCCATATTATTCACATATGTATATATGGTACATAATGAATAAATGTATCTAGTTTAAACAGCTTAAAACTCAGGGAAATTAGGTACATGTATGTAAGAGTTAACATTAACTTAAGCAAACTATTTCCAGATACAATCAGGGTAAAAATGCTAAAATTCCTATGTATGCTTCCAAAAAGCCCAGTTCTTATAAGAAGGCTTCAGCATACTTGACTGATGAATTTTTCAAGTTATAGAGATTGGGAAGTCTACTTTAGGGAAAGTCATGATGACAATTAATGGAAGTGACCTGGAGAGATTTGGAACAGGCAGAAATATCCTGTAACTGGTCTTAGTGTGTAACCATGTAGTGATGTGGAACCTCTTTAAGTGCAGATAAAGGACAAGGGGTATGTTCAAAAGACTCTAACCTAAGAGAACTTCTGTCTTCCCTGCAAGGGACTTCTTGCCTGATAGCTTCTAGTGAGAGGCTAGAAACAATACTGAAAAGGGCAAGGATTCCAGGACTTCTCACCTGAGCCAGACAAGGGGGTTCTTGACAGGCTTTTTTTCTTTGCCTTGTTCTCTTATTTTAGGTGAAGAGTATTATGGCAATAGCTTTGTAAGCTACTGGACTTTTGAGGGTTGAGTCGACACAGGGTTTTTGTAGCTAGCTCACTTCAAAGACCTCAAGGAGTAGCTGGGGCTCCCTGATAAAGGAGCAACTATCAGGATCCAGTCTTATTTGAGAAAAGGATTCATCCAACAGCAATGTATGATATTGGTGGAACCAACATTATATAGAAGCTACCTTCAGTCTGAGCTCACACCCCCTTGAGACTGAAATGTTATAGGGAACAATATGGCCTTGAGATATTAGGGAGAACTATCTATATTCTTTTCTTGACATATCTTTGAAGGAAATGGTCCTCATGAAAACCAACTGATGCTAAATTGGTTAAATAGACTTGGGCTGCTGATGATGGTAGCTGAAAGTGGGGGACCACAGCTGATTTGGGGCTTATTCCAGTAGCATTAATGAGTTATCCAAACCCAGGAGAATCTTTAGATCCCTCAGGGAAAGAAGCAATTAGCTTCATTCAGGAAGAGTAAGGACAGAGAACATTTACTGTATCTTCTCCCCCAGGTTTTAGGAGTGTCCCTAAAACAGAATGGAAAGCTTTTTTCTGCCAAGAACCATTTCTATGGTTATGATATCATTTGCTGATCATACAAAATTATCGACTTATAAAACTCAAGCCTTGGGAGCTTGGTCAACCTAGCTTTCAGCTCATCTTACCCTGTGGTTGATTATACCAATGATTTCTCAGGTCTTACATGGTCTGTAGGTTATAGGTTCCCCACCCTTATCCTAAAGGCTAGAATGATCTCAGTTCACCCTCAGAGCAAGTTCATTTATTTATTTATTTTAAGTAAATTTATTTATTTTTAATACACATTGCTTAATGAATCATTTTGGGAGAGAAAAATTAGAGCAAAAGGGAAAAACCATGGGACAGATTAAAAAAAAACAGAAAAACATAAGTGAACATAGCATGTGTTGATTTATATTCAGTCTCCTTAGTTCTTTTTCTGGATGCAGATGGCATTTTCTATCCAAAGTCTATTGGGATTGCTTTGAATCACTGAACCCCTGAGAAGAAACAAGTCTTCCATAGTTGATCATTGCACATTCTGTTATTGTATACAATGTATTCTTGGTTTTGCTTGTTTTCTCAGTATCACTTCTTGTAATCTTTCCAGGCTTTTCTAAAATCAACTTGTTTATCATTTTTATAAAACAATAATATTCATATTATTACCTTCATATAGCACAACTTATTCAACCATTCCCCAACTGATGGTCATCTACTAATTTTCCAACTCACTGCCACTACAAAAAGAGCTATTACAAACATTTTTGCACATGTGGGTCCTTTTCCATCCTCTTTATAATTTCCTTGGAATATAGACCCAGGAGTGGCATTACTGGGTCAAAGGATATGCACAGTTTGATAACCTTTTGGGAATAATTATAAATTGTTTTCCAGAATGGTTGGATCATTTCACAGTTCTACCAACAATGCATGTGTCCCAGTTTTCCCACAAACCCTCTAACATTTATCATGAACTTTTTCTGTCATCTGAGCCAATCTGAAAGGTATGAGGTGGTACTTCAGAGTTGTTTTAATTTGCATTTCTCTAATTAATAATGATGATGAGCATATTTTCATACAACTATAGATGGCTTTAATTTTATCATCTGAAAATTCTGTGCAAATACTTTGACTATTTGTCATATGGAAATTGACTTATATTCTTATAAATCTGACACAGTTCTTTATTTAGAAATGAGAGCTTTATCAGAAACACTAGCTGTAAAAATTTCCCCCCCAACTTTGTACTGTTGGTTTTGTTTGTGCAAAAACTTTTTAATTTAATGTAATCAAGTTGTCCATTTTGCCTTTCATAATGTTCTCTAGTTCCTTTTTGGTCATAAATTCATCATTTCTCCAAAGATCTTATAGGTAAATTATCTCTTGTTCTCCTAATTTATTTATGGTATCATCCTTTATGCCCAAATAATGTATCCATTCTGATCTTATTTTAGTATGAGGTGTGAGATATAGGTCTATGCCAAGTTCTGGCATATTATCCAGTTGCCCAAGCATTTTTTTCAAATAGTGAGTTCTTATTCCAGAAGCTGGAGTTTGAGAGTTTATCAAATACTAGATTGCTATAGGTCTTGATAATTATGTCATGTGTAGAGCAAGTTTATAAAGGTAGGTACTATCTGGTACTAATTCCAACCTTTAATGTTTTTAATTGGACCTAGATTTCATTTGTATTAGTTTTCCTGTGAGAAAACACCATCCACTAATGTAGATCATTGTCCCTTCCACTAACTGCAACTTATAGTCTTAATTGTCTAGAGTTGTAGTTCTCAAAATGAGTTCTAGAGAATAATGGGTGGATCTCTGAAACACTTTCAGAGAATCTACAAGTTCAAAATTATTTTTTATTTAATATATGGTAAATTTAACCTACAGAAACAAAAACTCTTTGGACAGATCCCCTCAATAATTTTTAATAGTATAAAGATACTTAGAACAAAAATCTGAGAATCACTAAGCTAGAACCTTAATTGTTCATTTTCACTTAGTCAATTTGTATCGGAGACAAGACCAACTCTGACTTCTTAACAATTATGCCAAGATGTCTCTCTGAGAAGTTAAATGACTTAGAGTCACATAGCTTTGTTGTGTCAGAAGCATGACTGTAATATTTGGTTCTTTTTTTTTTTAAGACAAAGGGTCATCTTTTAAAAAAAAAACATTAATATTGGTTGATCTGATTCTTCAGCTGTTTGTGCTGGCAACTAAGATCTTTGAATCTAGCCTGGGGATTCACAGCCAGGAAGAGAAAGTAACAAATAACCCTTGAGATTTGTTGATTTGACTTTTAATTTGGAAGAAGCTTCATATAATTTTTAATTGAACAAAATAAGGTCCAAACAAAAATAATCCTCGTTCTGATGTTTCTCCTCCAAGATTTAATTTACTGAGAAAATTTGTATTAGGTATCTTCACTATTAAATGGTTTTCCTTACCTCAATAAATCACAATCAAAAGTTTGTTCTGTATTTGTAACCATGTGTAGGCAAATTAGAATTCATAGCATTAATCATCTGTGATGTAATGAATGTTAATGAAGCTTCAGAAGCAAATGGCTGCTTGCTACTGCTACCCCTAAAGCTTTCTCCTACTTTTGACTAACTTAAACTATGGAAATAAAGGTTTGTGCTATAAAGCACAGAAGATTTAAAAAATCATTAAAATCATCAGAAGTGCTGATAACTGAGAAGCATCATTTCCCTCTGTCGAGAAATAATGATTTATTAGATTCCCATCATAACTGGATTTTAATGGCCAGACATTAAAATATGGTTAGAGATATCTGGTTGTTATTTCTATTATATTATAACCATTCCCCAACTGATGGTCATCTACTAATTTTCCAACTCATTGCTACCACAAAAAGAGCTATTACAAACATTTTTGCACATGTGGGTCCTTTTCCATCCTTTATGATTTCCTTGGGATATAAACCCAAGAGTGGCATTACTGGGTCAAAGGGTATGTTGATTTCCCCCTATTTTCTGTTCTTTTTACCCTCTTCCCTCCCCTTTCCTTCCTTAACTATATTTTGAGCACTGATAATGGGCAAATGATAGTACTAGTTGCTAGGGAGAATATACAAAATTATAAGGTGTGGTTCTATACTTAAGGAGTTTACTCGATAGGGAAGAGATAATATCAATATTACATAGCAGGAGTGCACCCAAAGAAGTCTAGTAAGTCCCTGCCTTCGCCTTGTTAAAGGCAAAGTGGAACTTCTTAAACAAGATGTAATTTGTGCATCTTTTGCAGATAAATTCTGCAAGTCTCCCACTGAGATGGTTTTTATTTGGCAATGGAGTGATTATGACTATTGTTTTAATGCCACATTGATGAAAGAGTACATGCCCTTGAGTTGACCCTTAGTTTTGACCTTTCAAAAAAAGAAAAATTCATTAAAAAAAGAGTATCACAAGCACTTTCCTCTTTGCCATCCATCCCTTCTGAAAACAAAAAAAAGAAGACAAAGAAGAACATGTAGACACAGGGCAATGAACAGACACAGAGCTCCTCCCTCCCCCCAGTTGCATGTAGTTTCAGAGATACATTTTTGGCTTACACGTATAGTTATGTGTCCTCTACAGTAAATTACAAGTATCTTGTGGCAACCATGGATGGAGAGACAGAATCTTAATGTATTAGTGAATATTTGTTTGTGTGTGTATGTTTGTATGTGTGTGTGTGTATGAGAGAGAGAGAGAGAGAGAGAGAGAGAGAGAGAGAGGGAGAGGAGAAGAAGAAGAAGGAAGAGGAGGAGGAGGAGGAGGAGGAAGAAAAAGGAAAGAAGGAAGGAAGGAAGGAAGAAAGGAAGGAAGGAAGGAAGGAAACAGGAAAAATATGATAGAGGAAAATATAAGACTATTAAGTGTATCTTAGAATGTGATTGGGATGACTTTACTCATAAAATGGAAATGTATAGCAGAAGGGATCAAACAGAACCCAACAATATGTTGTTTAAAAGAAATTCATTTAAAAGTGAGAAAAACACATAAAGAAAAACAAAGAAATTGATTAGAATTAATTATGTTTCAGATGATATAAAGAAAAGCAGGAGTATATTATGTTGTGATCCACAGTCAATTCTCACAGTTCTCTCTTTGGGTATAGATGGATGGTTCTTATTGTCACAAGATCATCGGAACTGGCATCAGTCATCTCATGTTGGAGAGTCACATCTATCAGAATTGATCAGATATTGATGTTGCCATACAATGATCTCCCGGTTCTGCTCATTTCACTCAGCATCAGTTCATGGAAGTCTCCCCAGGCCTTTCTTAAATCATCCTCCTGATCATTTCTTATAGAACAATCCACTCAGATTCCAGTTTCTAGCCACTACAAACAGGGCTGCCACAAGCATTTTTGCACATGTGGGGCCCTTTCCTTTCTTTAGTATCTCTTTGGGGGATAAGCCCAGTAGAAACACTGCTGGATCAAAGGGTATGCACAGTTTGATAACTTTTTGAGCATAGTTCCAAATTGCTCTCCAGAATAGTTGGATCTGTTCACAGTTCCAGCAACAATGTATTAGTGTCACAGTTTTCCCACATTCAAATTTTTACAAGAAATTGTTCCATCTTTATCTTTATGTCCCCAGCACCTAGTTTAGTCCCTAGCACTTAATAGGATAGTTTGTTGACTATTGGACTGAATTTAAGGCAGTATGTGGTAAGTTTGATATTGGAAGGGAATGAGCTTATAGCTTTGATTACATTGGTAATGAACATATGGCCTGGAATAAAATATGCAATATATGTATGCAATACACACATACATATACATATAAATATATATATACATGGAAATATAAGCATATATTTAAATATGTGTACACCTACCTGTATTGATATATGTATTGTCTGTATATATATTACATATATATATAAAAATACATGTGTGTATGTATATTTATGTATGTATATATGTGTATATCTGTATATACACACTCACAAATACAGATATACACACACATATATGTTGATTATCTCCATTCATAAATCCTATCAACCAATAACTTGGCTATTCTTTTTTACCTCTTCACCTCTTCCATAGGCCTCTCACTCTTGTCATATATATATATATATATATAAATTTGTTTCTACTGCTACTATCTTAGCCCAGTCTTTAGAGGGAGGTCTAATCATTTAATATACTCTTTAAGGTGTTTTTCTCATTTTTAATTTTGTCTAATTTAGCTAATTTAGCATCTAACACTTAGTAGGCGCTTCAGAAATGTTTGTTGAATTGAAATTCAGATTAATTGGTCAGGGTTTATTTTCCTCTGCTTTGTAACCCAAGAACAACGATTGTCATGGATAGCAAACACTTAATAATTACTTTTGGAATATATCAATAAGTGAATTAATTGATTGGTAGAATCATAGGTCCTTTGTTTCTACAAAAGCATTTCTGTGTCCTATTCTGAGAATTTCCAAGAGAATATTTGTATTTGGATAATGTATATTATTTAAATGAGGTACTGAGCATATAAATAGCTTTATCTATATGGTTGGAATGTTTGAGGTAGAGAAGGTTGGGAGAAGCTAAAGGACAATTTGTAATCATCAATATGGCAAAAGAAAAACAGTTTAGTTTTTCTCTCCCTGTCAATTCAAACAGGGATCTTTGTACCCTCTTCCCCCAATTGTTGCATGGACAAAACATAGAGAATACTTTTGCCTTGAGATCACAGAAGTCTAAAAAATCATCTAGACCACCTCCCTTATTTTTTATCTGACTTATGGTCAAAATTTCATTTTAACAATTGGGTCTTACATGGAAAATACATTCTTATGGCTATACTTCCTCAATGAAAAAAGATGTTGAAACTTTGGTCAATAAACACTTTACATCTCCTCCATTACATATTCCTCTGGATTACACAAATGGCAAGAGATGGACTTGTTAGAGTAGACAAAAAATTTTTACTTCCCCAAAGTCAAAAATTACAGATTGTTTTCTCTTTGGTCTCCTTCCATATGGGTGAGAAAACTGAGGACCAGAAAATTGAAGTTATTTATTCAAGGTCACACAAGTAGTAAATGATTCTAGGACTATTCACTGTATAAAATTAATCATATAACTTGATATAAAAGAACACTGTTTCTATAGAACAGATTCTGCTAGGGCATGAATATAGCTCTATTATGCAGAAATACTCTTTGTAATGGTATTCATTGTAATAGGATTTTAGTCATAAACAAAATATGTGAAGTGACATTCAGCTAGTCTATTAGAGTATAATCTAAGTAAAAAGTTCTTTACTACCAAGGATTTTAAATGCATAGACTTCATCAAATCTAACCTGACATTAGGTTCTTATCTGGTTTGTCCTCACTCTGTGAGCATAGTAGTCGAATATCTTAGTCATTTTAAAATTAAAAACACTGTATTCACATATTGCATTCTACCTTAGAAATTGTATTTTAAAATACAATTTATTTTATGCAACTTTAACAAATATAACTTCTCCTATCGTTATCATTTTTCCAACTCAAAAATTGAAAGTAGTCTAATTTGCCATGAGATAAAAAGGGACACAATACATTTCTACCTGGCAGAATAAAGTGCATCTCCAATGCATGATGGTAGATCATTCCAGCAGACAACCAGCCAGTTAGGTATTCTGACTTCCTGGTCTTGAGATAAGATAATTCTGTTCTTGGATTGTAAAAATAAGGAAGATTTTTCCACACCTGGTAATGAAACACCCACATATTTTTAAAAATAAGCATGATAGTTGTTACTCATACTCGACTTATTTTCCACTGCTACACGTGCAAATTCACTAACAAAGTCCTAACTGAAATAGACACTTTTCATATTCTCCAGATGGCATGAATTCACTTGAACCCTCCCCACCCCCAATTTCTTTTTATATAGAAAATACTTCTCTTCTGAGATAGCTGTGTATTATTTTCTGGACTAGATTCCAATCCAATACTGATTTTAATATAGATTCTTGGGATTTTTATTGGGTAAAATTGGTTATTGTCAAAATCATCTAGTAATGAATACATTTAATTTATCACTGCCTGCTCAGAAAACAATTTTGAAACAACATATACCTTACCTACCAAAGAAACAACTACTTTTATCAAATGAAAAAAAGTCTCACTTTAAAATTAGTAAGGTAATAAGCACCTGAAATTAAATGCAAAAGTTTAATTCATAGCACTTTCTAAATCTTAAATTATTTAAAAATAAAACAAGGAAGCAGATTGCACATTAGAATATTGAACAGCAATGGAGAAAACCTGCAATTCAGCCCCACTTCCTACCACCTGTGGACCAGGTGAATAACTCTGTGACATGATGCAAATCTCACTTCTTTTCATTTTCCTTGTCTATATAATGAAGATGCTGAAATTGATGATCTTGAAGGCTTCCATCTGTGAATCTATGCTTTCCAAACTTAGGCCCTCATAGTCTCAGTTTCCTTATCTGTATACAGATAATTTCCTTAATGGTGTGATATATGTAAAAATATATTCAATCAGCTTCTTAGGGTTTATGTGCTTCTAGCCACTAGAAAACTCTATTTCCTTTTATTTCAGTATTTGAATGGACTTCAATTATATGTCTATCAAAATGGAACCAATTACACAAATATGATATAATCATAGATATCTTTATATTCCTAACCATAAACAAAAAGATAAACTCTATGTATACCATACATATACATATATATGTACTTTTACTATATATATATAAAATATACATTTGTACAGCAATATATAGATTGTGTAATAAATACTTATGTATATGTACACATGTGTATATATTACATATACACATATGTATACACACATACATATATGTATAAAGTTCACAAAAGTCGGATCTAACTGAACATATATATGTGTGTGTGTATATAATAATTATATTATATATAATATATGTGTATGTATATATATGTGTGTGTATATATATATATATATATATATATAATGTAATGTAATATACAATACATTATTCTGACTTTTGAGACACTGTGAACTGTGCTATCCATGGGTTGTTTTTTTGTTTGTTTTTGGCATTAATGCTGGAGTGGTTTGCCCCCTTCTCTAGTGGATTAAAATAAACCAAGATTAAATTACTTACCTAGGGTCACACAGCTAGTAAGTATCTGAGGCCTCCTCCATGCAAGCCCAGCATTTTATCCACCAAGCTATCTAGCTATCTCCTATAATATACATGTATGCATACACACAATTCCCACATATGCTTTGCTCTTTTCAGTTTCAGGCAACTCCAAATCAGTCTATATTCAGATATTCCATAAAACTCAGGGGTTCAAGGAATATAGTTCAGATATTTAGGTTCAAGCTTCCCCAAAGTCTGCAGTCAATGTTCAGAAAAAGAGCAAATTTTTAGAGAGAGAGATAATATTTGGGTGCTCAAGCTTCAAACTCCCCAGTATCTCTTGGCAAATAAAGGGAATCAGAGGGTTTAGTCACACATTTAGTTCAAAGTTTTCCAAGCTGGATCTCTTGGCTAGAATCTGCTTCTAAGTATCACCCCCTGAGGTTAAAAATCCCTAGGCTGGCTATTTTCTCTAACTTCCTCTGTGCTCTGATACTAGTGGGGTGACAAGTATGGTTTATCTCAGTTTTCTACCACTGAGTGTAAAAGCAGGGATAGCCACAGGACATCACTAGCTCAGTTCTCTTAGGCCTGTCCAGAGGCCAAGGTAAAGTCGTACAAACCTGGCGAGACTTCCTAGGATGTCTGGCCTATAGGAGACTCAAGAAGGCCAGAAAAGCTGCACACATAAGCCAGCCACAATTAGGCCATTGGTGCACTTCTGTCCTGAGTTTCTTTGAATAAATAAATTGCTCCATTAAAGTTATTACTGTCTTATTATTTTAGTATTCCAAAACAATCCAGCACACTCAAATAAGGGAAATGATATAGTGATCAGACAGATGCAGAAGTGATCCAATATACTTTTGTTACTTAAATGTGAGAAGGAACAAGCAGTTGGTGCAGAGGATCGAATTCTGCTACTGGAATTAGGAAGATCCAAATTCAATTGGACATTTATTAGCTGTGTCACCATAAGATAAATCACTTAACCCTGTGTGCCACAGTTCCTCCAAATGTAAAATATGTATAATAATAGAGCCTACCTCCCAGTGATGTGAGGAGAGAATATTTTAATGCATATTAAAAATTAAAATACTATATATAAATGCTAACTATTAATAAATATAGAGAAAGGGGCATTGGGAATTGGTACTATCATCTGGTACATAAGAGATCTTTCCCTTAGCCTTTAGTCAACCTGAATCTCTGAACACTGAATTGATTGACTTATTAAAATCCTGCCCTTCATACTCACAGATATAAAGAGCTTTACTGGGGGTATTCCATACATAACTTTCATACAGTTATTGTGACTCATGTCTGAGTAAATAAAACTTACGAGATGTACTTATTATATGTATAAGATTTGTAATTGTATATTTGTATTTGTATGTAAGATATTGTGTTTATAAGATTTGATGCACTTACCAATTTTTGGCCTGTCCACAAAATTTATAGACATGGAGGCAAGTAGGGAGCTAGAGGAAACTCAGTTCACTTCCAACATTTCTGCAGTTCCTGACATGGCTGCTAGAAACCAATGGTTGAGCAACAACATGGTCAGAACTGTATTTTATAAACGATTTTGGTGGTTCTTGGGGGAATGATTTGGAGACAGGAGACACTGGATCCTAGGGGAATAATTAGTAGACACTTATGATAGCCTAGGCAGGAAGTAAGCTTTTTTAAAATGCCTGAAGTATTTTAACCAAAAGATGTTCCACTAAGCCTCCTCTAATTAACTGTGACTTTTTTCTTTTTATTTGAATATTTCTAGCTTTTTTCTATCATGAATGTCCCCACCATTTTAAGTTCCAACAATGACAATCTAATTCTTTTTACCATAACCTCTTCTGTTCGATAGTCAACTTTTCCTTTACATAAACCCAAACTTCTTCAAATTGTTGGGTGGGATATGTGGGTACATAAATCCCTCCTTGTATGACCAAAGGGTATGCTATGCATCCTGGTACAGTAGGGAATTGGTAGTGCAGGATCCTTACTACACTGTTTCCCCAAATCCTATAATCACAAATAGTAACCAAACACAAATCATCATTTCAGTGAAGATCCCAGCTATTCTTGTTAAGGAACCAAAGGAACCAAAGGAAACCAAATGATTTCAGGAGGAAGCCACTGTAGCCACCAATTGTGCTGGAATCTGGACTACAAAATAATAAGGCAAACTGTAGTTTTATTTCCTAATGCTAGAGTTGATTCAAGTAAAGACATAAAATAAAAGTGAGATTACACAGCACAAAAATATCTGTGATAGTTTATCAGTTGTTGGCTAATGCCCAGCTTCTCAGGTATTCCTTCATTCCACAGAGACTCCCACAGCACAGACCTGAATAAAGTAACTTGAATAAGCTGGGGTCTCATCAGTCTAGCAAGCCATCGGGCACTTCCTGCAGGGTCTTTTATATATCTTATATCATTTGTTCCAGAGCCAAGTCCAATAGTATTGTAGTTATCTGGCTGGCTGTATATTTTGTGATTTTGACTCTTCTTTGGGTCCCTCTCAAATACAAATACTCAATACAAATTTAATACAAAGAAATGGGTGTTAAAAAAATAAAGATCACTCATTATGTGTCTCCTAGAATGAGCCTATAATAGACTTTTTCCGCTTTAGATATATGCATCCCCCAGCATCTTCTTTTCCCCTGGTTGTTCACAGATTTCTATCCAATTGCTTGCTGGTGAGGATATGAGATCCACTAAATGATATAGATTGCTATGAAAATCAATAATTTTCAGGAAACAAAAGGGCATTTAATATTAGCACTAAATGATGGGAAAAACATTTCAGTATTAGAAGATAATTAACAATAGTGGCATATCATAAAACAAAGGAAAACCATAGAGTTCAGCCTAAGAAACAAACAGAAACCTGAATGCTTTATAAGAAAACATAACAATTAGAAGATAGTGCCTGGAAAGATAATATAAGCATCATTCAATTGCCCCAAAAATGGGAAGAAAAAGTCTAGCTACCATTTTTCAGGCTATTACTGTGAAAATTTCTCCAAATATTGATGACATGCTAAGCCATAAAGACATTCCTCTAAACATAGGAAAATATATTCTAAATGCTATTTTTAAAAAAGCTAATGTAATTAGCATAAAACGCAATAAAGGACATATGGTCAAACAATTTAGATACAGAGATTAAAAATTATGTGCTTAAGAATGGTTCTGTCAAAAACAGAATTATAGAAACAAAACAAAATATGTTAAAGATAATGACAGTGTAGGATGTGGCTAGGGCTAAATCAGTCCTTAGAGGCAAGTTGGTTTTGCTAAATAGTAAGAGTTAGAAAAAGAAAAACAAGATAAATGAGTTGAATTTTAAGCTTACATAATCAAGTGAGGAGAAATTAACAGATTGAAAGCAAAATAAAATTGGGTTAATAAAAAATTGAAAAAAATTTTAAATGACCATAAAAATAATCAGATCTTTAGTGAGTTTAGCCAGAAAGAAGAGAAGAAAAAGATAATTACACATTAAAAAAAAAAAAAAAAAGAAGAGGAAATTGCCATGAATAGCAAAGAAATGAAGATAATTCTGATAACTTTATATGTCAATAAAATATGTAAATATATGACAAATATTATCTTATTGATAATAAAAGGATTTAAAAACATTACACAATATCATTCTTATCAATCAACATAGTTATAAATATAAAAATATAATGAGGAAACTTTAGAATCTTAGCCACTCAAAACAGAAGTAATCAAGGGTCCCCCTGTAAATTAGTGTTATTAATTATTCTTGTATTTGAAATAAAGGAAGAAAAGAAGGAAAAATGGGGAGAGGGAAAAGCCATTGTTAAATAAAAAATTAAAATATTTTTAAATGACATCACAATTAGCTTAGAAAATCTAAAGAATCATGAAAAATAATAGCTGTGATAATAAACCATGTTAGCAAAATAGTAGGATATCCAATTAATTCAAAAAATATCATAATTCTTCTATATCATCAAATAAAACTAGAAAACAAGGGTAGAAGCAGAAATTCCAGTTAAATAGTGACAAAATTTATTAATTAGGTTATCAAAATGCATGTTTAGGTAAAGTCAAATCTAAAGTAATTTTTCATTGATCAAGGATAAATTTAAAGATTGAAGAAATATTCATTTGAGGTTAGTTCAATATATATCACATATGTCAAAATTTTCAAAAACATCTATCATGTTTTACAAACCAAATATTAATGCCACATTTCATAGACTTTTAAAATATAATTGCAATATTCATAGAGGCAATGTTTTCCAAGATAATTTGACAATGCATCCTGATCTGGGACGTGTTGACAGCTGCCATCACAGCAAAATACAATGAGCTAGTTCATCATATTGTATAAAATGATGCTTCTGTTAGAGGCTGGATAGTTTCTAATTAGATTAAACTATTTTAATTTTGTACTTTTTCATGTTTCTTTAGGTATTTAAATTTTCATAAACAAGAGTAAAGAAGAAAAAAAGCAGTGAAATTTCTAAAATCAAAATACTGTCATATTTATGTTAATAATTGAGCTATAAGTTCTTGTTGATTTCATATTATTATATTATAATTTTATGTATTTAAAATAAATCATTTCAATTTGAGAATAATAGTTATTACGTCTGAGGTTTTAAAAAGCATGGCATTCTGAGATAGTGCAACATTCCATTTCTGGTATATTTGTATTGCTAATGCAGGTAATATTAAAAATAGTGATATTGACTTTAGTGTAAGATGCAACAAATATGATCTGTGTCATAGAAATGAAGATAATTATTGAGGTCCTCTATAAAGGGCCTTTTTCACATGAAATGTGAAACAGTTCTGATGTAATGCAAAGATTTTATTCACTGTTTTTAATTCTTTGATACTTCTGCAAAAAAGGACATTTTCAACTTTGCTTGAAATATATATTATTGTGAAGTGATGGTGGGTTATTTTAGATATTCTAACTTTCAGGTATCACCTATCAAATGGTCTTCACAACCTTTTCTGAAAATGAAATTATGGATGTTTGTGGCATATTGAAGGACCACAGGCAGCATAGGAAGGAGATGAACCATCATAATATAAACTCTTTCTCTAGAATGTCTGATGGATAGATACGAGGATGGGTAAGAAAATTTACTCTTATGGTTATGGTTAACTTATGGTTAACAAGTGGTTTCACATGCTGCATAGAATTAAATACAAATTTTGGGTTCATTTTGGGTCTGTTCAGTTGTGATTTTTTTGGTGTTTTTCAGTCATATTTTACTCTTTGTAACTCCACTTAGAGTTTTCTTGGCAACGATACTGGAATGGTTTGCCATTTCCTGCTTCAGTTCATTTTACAAATGAGGAAACTGAAGCAAACAGAGTTAAGGGTGTAAGAAACAAAAAGCCTTACTGAGAGACTCACTGGTGAAGTCAGAAAAATTTTTATTTTACATTCTTCCAAGAACAGGTATCCAGCTAGTAGGTACACCCTTAAGGCACCAAAGCATAACCTTTTCTTTCTGGTCCCTGTAATGCAAATCCCTCTCCTAATTCCCCATTGGCTGGGTACTACAGAGATTACTTTTCCTTATATATTATTTAGTCATAGTTCCTAGAACTGCAGGCATATGTGAACATATTGGCAAAAACCAGTTATGTGTTCTTTGTCATGTAGATGTTTACAATTGTGTTGTCATGTAAGCATTCCCATCCTGATGCGGAAGCAACATCTCTAACAGATTTTTTACAAGTGACTTGCCCAAGGTCACATAGCTAGTATGTTCCTGAGGCCACATTAGAATTCATAAAGATGAGTCTTCCTGATTCCAAGCCCAGTGCTCTATCCACTGCTCTACCAAGTTGCCTCCTAGAATCAGTAAATATTGTAAGTTAATCATCCTAATTTTTCATTGATAGATCATATCTCCCACTGTGCCATGATTTCATAATGTATTTTAAATTTAAATTATTTATAAAGACAAGGATTTTGCAAACCCTAGTTGGGGAATTTGCTGATCAGAGTGAGACTGGGCTGTACTTTACTTCTAGCCTATATCTTACCAGATGGCTCTGGAGGGAAAGTGAGGCAGGTGACTATGAACAGATCTTCCTCACTTTAATGAAATTCACTTGCATGTCATGACATTACCTCCCTGTTGTCATGGTCTTCTTTGAGAATGAAGGACAAATAACAAGTTCTGTGAGTATGTGAATAGAGTTGCCTTATTGGATATCCAAGCGAACTGGTCATGTGGGCAACACATTTCTCTCTCTCTCTATCTCTCTCTCTCTCTCTCTCTCTCTCTCTCTTTCTTCTTCTTCTTCCTTCTTCTTCTTCTTCTTCTTCCTTCTTCTTCTTCTTCTTCTTCTTTTTCTTCTTTTCCTTCTTCTTCTCTTCTTCTTCTTCTTCCTTCTTCTTCTTCCTCTTCTTCTTCTTCTTCCTCTTCTTCTTCTTCTTCTTCTTCCTCTTCTTCTTTCTTCTTCTTCTTCTTTCTTCCTCTTCTTCTTCTCTTCTTCTCTTCTTCTTCTTCTTCTTCTTCTTCTTCTTCTTTTTCTTCTTCTTCCTTTTCTTCTTTTTCTTTTTCTTCTTCTTTTCTCTCTCTCTCTCCTTTTCTTCTTTCTTTCTACATATATCCTTATCTGAAAGAGCTCTGCCCAAAAGAATGTAATTTTTTTTTTGATTGCTGAAATCTTCCAAGTATCTTGGGCTTAAAGAGTTAGAATCATTCCTTTTTTTCTTAATAGATCTACCCCCCAAATACATGCAAAGATACTTTTCAACATTCATCTTTGCAAATCTTGTGTTCTAATTTTACTCCCTCTCTCCCTCCCCCCTTCTCCTAGACATCAAGCAACCTAATATAAGTTAAACATGTACAATTCTTCTAAATATGTTTTCATATTCATCATGCTTCACAAGAAAAATCAGATCAAAAGAAAAAAAATAAGAAAGAATAATAACAACAAGCGAACAAACAATAACAACACCAACAACAACATAGTTCACTTATAAGTTCATAGAAATCTTTCCAGGCTTTTCTGAAATAAACCTGCTTGTCATTTCTTATAGAATAATAATATTCCATAACATTCAAATACCATAATTTATTCAGCCATTACTCAACTGATGGGAATCTACTCAATTTTTAGTTCCCTGCCACTGTAAAAGGACTGCTACAAACATTTTTGCATATGTGGGTCCTTTCCCCTTTTTTATGATCTCTTTGGGATACAGACCCAGTAGAGACATGACTAGATAAAAGGGTATGCAGTTTTATAGCCCTTTGGACATAGTTCCAACTTGCGCTCCAGAATGGTTAGATCAGTTCACAACTCCATCAACAATGCATTAGTATTAAGGACCATTCCTTAAAGCCAAATGGCTCTAATCGATTGGCCAATGATAGGTCTCAGGCCAATTCCCAGTTGATCACTGTGTGGGCCTTGATTGATTCAGAGTGAATACAAATAGGACTTATTTATCTTTTGGTCAGAATTCCTGAATCTCTTCCTCTCCTAGACGGAATTTTTTTTTTTTTTTTTGACTAGGTAAAAGAGGCCATTATTTGCTTTATTTCTTATCTATCCTTAATCACTGAAAGGGCTTTGGCTAGTAAAACTGAGACCTATTAAAGATCTTAGTTTAAAAAGGCAGAGGTATCCCACTACATCCAAGGCTAACTCCAGTCATTCAGATTGCCAATGATCCATAGGGCTCTAGAGGAAAAAGTGAGGCTGGTGACTTCACATAGCCCAGCCTTACTTAAATCTAACTCACAAGTATCACCTCCCTGATGTCTTGGTCCTTTTCCAGAATGAAGGACAAATACCAGCTTTTAGTCTGAGTGAAATAGGAACAGGAAGAGGAAAAGAAGAAATTACCAATCATAAAAAATTTTAAATTTAATCATTAATGTAAGGCAAATTTTTAAAAGTTCTCTGACATTCCATCTGATACTATCAATTTGACAAAAAAAAGACAATAAAATCTTTGCTATTATTGTTAAGCAAAAACAGTTATATTGTTATGTAATACTTTATAAAATTTTCTATTGGCGAGCTTCAGTATGCATACCATTTGACCCAGTGGTCCCATTATAAGGACTATATTCCATGGAATTTATTGACATGAAGTTTCTGAAGGAAAGACTTATGCATATAAAAATATTCCTCCTAGTATTAATTCTAATAGTAAAAAACCTAAGGAGGGACCTTAGAAATACATCATTTGTGGAATAGCTGAACAAATTATGGTATATTAAAATAATGTGATATTAATAGGTGGCAGCAAGGAACAGTGGAAAGAGTATTGGATTTGGACTGAAAAGACCTGGATTTAATTTCTGGCCCTGTTACTAGCTATGTGATTCTGAACAATATGCTCAGTTTGTGTCTCAGTTCCCTCTTTAAATTGCAAAAAGAAATGATTGGACTAAGTGCCTCTTAAGGATCATTCTAACTCTATATCTATAATTACTACATTGTAAGAAATGACAAAGATGAAAAGAACTCACAAGAATACTATTACATATTTGAAAAAAATGTAGAGGAAATAATGCAGAATCAAAAGAATAATGTTTATACACCTACTATGACTGTGTATAGACATCAATAACAAGAAATAATAGAGTAGATTAAAAATACTCTGTCTCTCCTCTCCTCTCCTCTCCTTTCTCTCTCTCTCTCTCTTCCTTCTCTCTCTCTTTCTTCCTCTTCTCTTCTCTTCTCTTCTCTTCTCTTCTCTTCTCTTCTCTTCTCTTCTCTTCTCTTCTCTTCTCTTCTCTTCTCTTCTCTTCTCTCTCTCTTTCTTCCTCTTCTCTTCTCTCTCTCTCTCTCTCTCTCTCTCTCTCTCTCTCTCTCTCTCTCTCTCTCTCCTTAACACTAATGCATTGTTGGTGAAGTTGTGAACTGATCTGGAGAACATTTTGGAATTATGCCCAAACAGCTATAAAATGATGCATATCCTCTGATCCAGCAGTGTCATTATTTGTTTTGTATCTCTAAAAAGATCACACATACACACATATACAGACTGTAAAGTGAAAATCAACAATGAACACAAGAAAAATGTAGGCACTGTTACATTAAAGTATATAGGAATACGCAATATTTGGGTTGAGGCAATCATTTAAAATCATTTTTTAAAAATGTTATTTTTATTATAGCAATAAGTCAGTAGTCAGGGAAAGAATGGATTCCAGGACCACAGACAAAAACAAAGTAGAGAAATAATTATCCAAGAAAAAAATGTTTTATCAAAGAGCTTATGTCCTTTTGTCTTGTTTAGTTAAGTTGAGGCATTTATAGGGACTGAAGATCATTTGGAACTGGGAATGTTTGCTTGATCTTTTTGGTAGCTATTGCTATGGTTGATACCAGTTAGAGTCCTCACTCTCCTACATGGAAATGTGGACAGACATACTGACAGACACACAGTTATCCCCATTTTGATTTTTTAATACTTCAGAAGTCTGTAATTTCAACAATGTGGATACTTCTTTAATCTTTTCATTTCACAACTCTTCCAGAGTGCCTATGTCCAGAAAATTCATTACATTGAGATCAACATGAGAAACTATCTCCCTGAACTTGTTCTCTGATATAAACTATCCAATCTATATTTTGTTATAGATGTAATAGAGATTGGATCCATTCTCTTTTACCTTTCACTTTTCCTTTCACTTATTATATTGTTATTCACTACTGACCTACTGCTAAACATCAACTTCCATATTCCATTGCTGTGTCTCTGTACTTTCCATCCCCCATAACTGAAAGTACTTACAATTCACTTCCACCTCTTGGAATACTTGGTACTCAAGACTCAGCTCCAACATTTCCTTCTCCATGAAGCCTCACCTGATTCCCTGACCTCCCTCTCGAAATTATTTTGTATTTATTCTACATATAATCCTATATGTCTCCTCTATTTAAAAAAAAAAGATCTTGGAGAGCAGGAATTATTTTGCTTTTTGTCTTTGTATTTTTATCTCAGCATAATTCCTAGCACATATAGTAGTACTCATTTAATAAATGTTTAGTGATCAATTGCTTTATATTTAATATGTTTTCATCTTGACATGGCATTCCTCTTCCCCAAGAATTCAGGCTCTGTTGGTATAACCTTTAAGAACCAAGAGTCTCTTCCATGCCACGATGGGGTACTATTCTTTGAACTTTTCCTTGAAGAATGCCAATCTAAAATAGAGGACTCATTCCTCAATAGATTGTGATATAAAAATGAGAAAGAATGCTCTTGTGTTAGGAATGAGGAAATAGATAGTTTGATCTGATTTGTTGTTTATTTATTTTTTGTTTTTTTTGTAACAGTATTTTCTATTATTTATTTATTTTTCCTTCCAGGGAAAACATGAATTTTACAGAATTTGTAAACACAACAATATGTTTACATTAAATATGAACTTAGTACATTTTGAAATGTTGGAATATTCATCAAACCCAATGTAATTTGTAAGAGCAGCAAAAAAGAGAAGAATATATTAGATCAGGAAATTTTGTGATTAAAAATACTAATAGCAGCACTTTTTTAAAGATGATTTTGAAATAAATGATTTTAAAAAGGCTTGAAAGGTCTTATATGATGCAGAATAAAGAAAGCAGAACAAAGAAAATAGTTTATATGATAATGCCAAAATTATTACAATGAACATTTCTGATGATTTTTTAGAAACTGATGAAAAATTAAATGAGGAGAATCTGGAAAGTAATTTATATAATAACAACACTCTAAAAACAAAGTTGAAAGTTCTAATAACTAAGATGAAAATATTGCCCATTCTTGATTCCAAAAAATCAATAACAAATAATGACATCCATTGTATAAACATGACAGATTCAGGGTGTAGAATGAGACACAGCTATTTTTCAATGCACCCATAGGATTTGTTTCACCTAACTATACCCCTACTGGTGTATAAGAAGCTTGTTTTTATTTTCTATTTACCCGCAATGGAAATTGGAGGATGGGAGAGACAAAATTAGATTTGTTAATTTTTTTTTTTTTTTGCTAAGGCTATTGGGGTTAAGTGACTTGCCCAGGATCACATAGCTAGGAAGTATTAAGGGTCTGAGGTCACATTTGAACTCAGCTCCTCCTGACTTCAGGGCTAGTGCTCTATCCACTGCACCACCTAGCTGTCCCTTTCTGTTAATTTTTTTAAAAAGAGTTGGAGGATGCTACAGATGGGAAATATTCATGCATTTTCAGAAGAGACTGATAATAGCCTTATTTAATTATTTTACTTTGTAACAAGAGACAGTTCAAGAAGTAGGATTAATATGTAAACATTTGCAATATAAAAAATCAATAAAACTCTTAAAAATATGCAGTAACTGAAGCCAAATAAAAGTCCAAAATCAAATGACTGTATAGATGACAATGTAGTAGAGCAGAGATTAGAACATAAATCTTATGGCCCCTATTTCAGAACTTTCCTTTTTACATACGCTGACCAGAATTTTATTATAGTGGGACAGGTAAAACTAGATTACATAGATATAGCTATAGATAGTATTACATAGATATAGTACAAATATGCATATATATGAATGTACATATATTTGCATATATGTAGATTTTTAATATATGTATATTATATATTAGGTGTATATATAATAGGAGATACCAAAAGAAAATTGAAGTTCACCTTATCTAGATACTGTGTTTTGATAGACTATTTTCACAAAAAAAATGGGAATTTGGATTAGCTTATATGAGAAATTTTTATATTTTTTATAAAACTTAACTGGAAGCTATTTCATTCCATATCAACTGCTTGAAAAATAAAGAAAGCATAAAAACTTTTTGGCATTCTAATCACTAAAAACCATTCAACTATTTGACTGGATTCAATGTTAAACAAACAAAAAAACAAACAGAAATCACCTGTAATTAATCAGAGAGTTTCAGAGTTGACGTATATCTTTGGATTATAAATTTAGAGACAGAAGAAATATTAGAGGCTATGACTGCAACTTCCTTATGTTATAGTTGTAGAAACTGAGGCATAGAGATTTAAAATGATTAACTCAGTGTCACACAGCTAGAAAGTGTGTCCATCGTCCTATCCATTAAGTCAGATGACATCATTGCTATTTAGACCAGCCCTTCTTGATTATATTCAAAAAGTAATCTTGCAGCCTTTTGTAAGGAAATCCATCTCATTGTTGAATAGATCTAATTGTGAGGATGTTTTTCTTTATAATGAAATGAAATCTTCCCTCCCATTTTCTCACTGCTCTATGCTCTGGACCCAAGCAAAACAAATATAATTTCACTTTTTTAATGACTATCCTTCATTTAATTGAAGGCAGTTATCATGTAGACAGGTGGCAAAGGGCATAATAAAAATAACCACTAGCATTTAGTCAGCATCTACCATGTGCCAGGCACTGTGCTAAATACTTTACAAATATTTGAATCATTTGAAGCTCAGAACAATCCTTAACTATAGGTGCTATTATTATTCCTCTTTTACAACTGAAAAAACTGAGGCAGAGGTTAAGTGACTTATACAACTTCAAATAGATAATCATGTAGGCCTTTAGGACCCTGGTTATCTTTTTTTAGATCCTTTTTAGCCTTTCTAGCTTGTTATTATTAAAATGTGGGGCCCCAAATTGAACACTATTCTCTACATGTAGACTGACCAGTGTAGGGTAGAACAGTATCATCACCTCACTTTTCCTAGATACCATGCCTCTTTTAATGCAGTCTTAGGATACAATGGCTAGGTTTTCCCTTCTTTTTCCCACTTGATTTAGCTCCATTCACTATGCAAGTCTATCTTATCACATTTCTCCAATGATAAAAAAAAGGAAATTATACATGGAAACATTTTAATTCATCAAACACAGCAATTGGTAGATAAGTACAAAAAGAGGCTTTTCTTTCTTGGCATTTTGGTTTTCAGAACAACATCCATACATTAACAATGAAAAGTATATGAAAACGGGCAAACAGAAAAATACAAAACATAATTTTTAAGGGAACCTCAGAGCTAGCTCAAGAAAGAGATTGTTCCCATACAAGACTTTTTAAAGTGTCTTTCCAGATAGAATTGTTTTATGATTAATGAGATACTCATATCCTGGTTCTCATATTTAATTACTTAAAAAAACGAGCTCAACTAGATAAGGAAAATCATTGGTTCCTGAATCGGTCTATTTGGGACACATTAGATGAGTACTTTAGTTTCTTCAAACTAATGAAAAATAAAAGTGGAATTTTGTATGTAGCAAAGTGCTACTTTATATAATGAATATATGTCAAGACCCAAATCAAAATCCACAATATCCCTGAGGCTGTCACATAAATGCATTGGTGAGTTCTAGCTTTATTTTCCTCTTCTTATATTCTTCCATATTCCATTTAAAGAAATGAAAAAGGAAAGTATATATCTCAAAGAAAAGGTATAGTAATGTGCAAGACTGATAAAGGGTTGGTTAGTTGGAGGAAGGGAGAGGAAGAGGGAGAAGAAGAATGAGATTGGCAAGAAGAGTGATTCATGGGAAGAAATGAGAAAATCCTACATATTATTTAATGAGAGGGCTAACTGTACACTAAGGAGAAAGAAATAAAAGATTGAAGGATTTTAAAAACTTGCTGGTCTATCTGAAAAACTGTTTACAGGTGTGACTGGTTTGGTATGGGCCTTCATGATCAACAGGAAGTTGAAGAGCCTAAATAAATTTTGTATATAAACATATTGTTCAGAGATGAGTTTAGAGTTAGAGTAGAGATGATTCTGGATATTTGCAAATAAATTTGGTATTAATAGTGGTATATGTAAAGATTTATATTCATTTTTTTCCCTTTTAAATATGTACCACATTGTCTGGTCCCTATAAGAAGCTCTGGATTCACAGGAAATGTTATAGATCCTAGGCATCAAATACCAAAGATGTTAAGTATTCTATAATTCTTTAATATGGCAATCTAGATTCCTCCAGGAAAAAAAAAAGTCTAAAACAAAGTTTAAGCATGGTTCATATCTAAGCTATTCCCAATGTAGGCAAAAAAGGTAATTAATTTACAATAAGAGTATTGGGTATGGAATAGTATTTATTTCCTCTGCCACAAAACTCAATAAAATAAAGAGGACTATCAAATGTTCGTGAATCAATTCAGGAAAAAAAAAATGCTTAAATAGACTATTAACTTCCTCTAGAAGGTAAAGCTCTTCTGTGAGATGCCCCAGAGACATTTTGCTTTCGCTTGTACTGTTTCTGCAATTCACAGAAATTATCATGGAGGATTAGAGAGGTCCAAATCTTGACTCTAGCCATTTTATGTCTTTTTGTTTCAACTGCAAAATCTTTGTATTGATTATTCTGCTTTCCTCCAGGATGCAAGTTACATAAATCTCCCTCTGGGCAATTTGTATCCCTATAGAGAGATAAAAAGGCCTTGAAATTGAAGGCCTACACATACATTGATAATTGGTGGCTTTAATGTATCATTGGAATCAATGAGAATTGGAAGAAATACATGGGAAAATGTGAATCAGAGAAAAAAAATTAGAGGCCACAAATTTGAAGGCCATAGACAAGTTTCATATAGTCACACAATGAATATTTTTTTTCCTTTCTTTTTAAATATTTTTTTCTTTTAAACTTAAATACAAAGTGAGAAAAGAAAAAACCCCACCAAAACCACTGGCATGTATACAATAGATCACAAAATAGATTCAAGACAAAACAATTTCCATTTCAAGAAAACCTATATACCAACACTACATATTGTTTTCAAATCTGCCCAGTTTTTTTTTTTTTTGCTAGTTTTCTTTTGTTCCCTGCTCTTTACTTTTTATTTTATTTTTTTTCCTCCCTTCCACCTGCCCCCCCCCAAGCTTAAAGAAGGCTACACTTAAGCATGGAAATTTCACACACACACACACACACACACACACACACACACACACACACAAATTGATTGAATTTCAATGGAGAATTTCATACAGGTTTCATTTCTGAATCAACTCTCTTGTGTATAGTCAGACAACTGACTCTTAGAGGAAGGATAAAAATTAATATAAAGTAAAAAGTAATAAAATGTAGCATGAAATAAAAAAATTGAATGAGCTATTGCTGAAAAAAGAAAAAGGTTATATTAAGCATATTCCTATAAAATGAAATGTTTATATAAATCTTCCCATTAAAATGGGACTTATGTGAACTTATTTCAGTACATCCATATACTATAATTGGCTTATTAATTCACTAAAAGGAAGGCATCTATTTTGATACTGCCAAAAAAAATCCTGTGGGGCAGCTAGGTGGCATAGTGGATAGAACACTAGCCCTGAAATCAGGAGGACCTGAGTTCAAATCTGGTCTCAGTCACTTAACACTTCCTAGCTGTGTGACCCTAGGCAAGTCACTTATCCCTTAATCTTTTTTGCTTCAGGAAAAAAAAAGAACAAAAAATATGCTGAAATAAATATTTTAGTGTACATGAGGCCTTTGTTTTTTATCATTGGAATCTTTGGGGTATACTTAACAATGACATTTTGCCACTGTATAATTCCAAATTGCTTTCCAAAATCCTGATTCACAGACCTACCAACAGTAAACCTCAGACTTATTTTGATTTACATTTTTCTCATTTTTAGTGACTTAGAATATTTATTCATATGACTATTGATAGTCTAGGATTCTCTCTCTCTCTGAGAACTATTGTTTTTGTATTTATTTATTAGGGAATATAAGCTTTTTCTTCTAGAAAACAAAAGTCCCCACTTATTGTAAACCAATTTTTACTTGGCACAATCTCCATTCGCTTCAATGTTCTGATTCCATCCTCTGGATTAATTGTGTGAATTGTCCATTTCTTAACTTAAATTGTCCCTCACAGTTGAAATGAACACAGTGTAACAAGTATATTCTGACCTTTGAGCATTAGGACTATCACTTCTCTTATTGTAAACAAAATTTCTGAATGTGAAACAAAATCATGTTAGTCTTTTTGGTTATCATGTCACAAGTTAAACTCATATTAAATAGAAAATGAGTGGAACCAAGATAGTAGATGGAGCAGCATTCCCTTCCAAATAATTTTTAAACAATATCTCAGCTTGAATTCTGGAGTAGCAGAGCCCTCAAAAAATTGGGCTAAGATGTTTTCTAGTACAAGAAAACTTAGGAGGTAAGAAGGAAAGGTCTGTAACACTGGGGTAGGAGCTGGACCAAAGCTTACATGGTAGCAATTTTAGCTATGGGCCTTGAAGAAAAGAACAGCTGTAGTTGCAGTTTTGGGAGCTCTCAAATCAGAGAAAATAGGGCTATCTGGCTATTGGTCAGAAAACGATTGTAGAGGACCTCTGTAGTACTAGACACAGGACAAAGTGCTATTTAGCAGCTTTCCAAGATGGAAAGAAATGTTTGCAGTTTTAAGGGGATAGGGCCTCTGGAAAGCAATATTGCTTGTGGCAGCAGCTATACATGGGATGTTCACCTTTTTTACTATCACTTCTTAGATATACTCGCTTCCTACAAGACTGGATGCTTATATTAATTCCTTCAAAGGGCCTTTCTTGATTTTCCTAATGGCTTTTCTTTTATTATTATAATATTATATATATATGGCATTATATATAATATATGTAATAAATATATATAATAGATCCTTTTATTATTAAAAGAATATATAATATTCTCTTGTGTTAATTTTGTATGCATTTTATATTTACTTATCTATAAACATTTTGGATCAGTAGACCGTAAGCTCAGTTTAGTATTTCTATTTCCAATACCAAACACAGTACCTGTTATATATTAAATAATAATGTTTCGAGTGAGGCAGTTAAGTGACAATCACGTAGCTGGTGGACTACATATATCCCAGAATACTCCTGTATAGCCCAAACTATATTAAAATGTCATTCTTACATGATTTGGTATATTATGTATTAATGTAATTAAGTATATTAATAAACAAAGAAATTTAGAAGTCTTTTTTCCAAGTCAATATGAAGCTTGCAAGGATCTATTTATTATCTCTCTAATTTATCATTTATCTATCCATCAATCCATTTGATTTAGTGGCCCTATTTTTATTTGAGCTTTACCTCACTGATCTAATCCAAACCCCTTATTTTCAGAAGAAGAATGTGAAAATTGCAGAGATTTTTTAAGGTCACAGATAATAAGGTCAGAGTCAGTATTTGAACCCCAACTTTCCCCTTCTCTCTTAATTGATTGGTTGACCCCCTATCCCCAGAAAGAATCTTTTCTACATGTAAGATGTATTTAAATAATCTTTTCTCAAATACTTCCAGTGAAAGAATTTTTACCATCTCATAAATTAATTTACTGCAATTTGAGAATAACTCTGTCCTCTTAAGGTTGAGTTGAGATGTATCTTTTGTTATTATTTACTCATTGGTCCTAAATCTCTCTGTTCTCTGGAGTTAAAAAAATAAGTTCTATCTTTCCCATACATAACAGTCTTTCATATATTTGATAATAATTATCAAGTCTTATATCTTTCCTTAATCTTCATAAATCTAATCTAAAGATCCTTCCCTTTTCCAAACGAGACTCACATAACAAAGTTTCAAGACATTTTATCATTTTGGCCATTCCTCTCTGAATTCTTTTTAATGTTCAGAGTGAGGTTGCTAGATGACTGAGGGGATAGAGTTATGGATCTAGGGTCAGTTATGCCTGAGTTTAAATCTGGCTTAAGACACTTATGTGTCATCTTAGGTAAATCACTTAACTTTGTTCTGCCTCTGTTTCATTGCCTATAAAAAGGGGATAATAATAATATTTACCTCAGAGGATAAAATGAGATAATTTATAGAGCATGTAATACAATGTCTGGGACATAACAGTCATTTAATAAATACTCATTTACTTCATTTTTATTCAGTGCCTCTCTGATAGTATTGTAATCAAAACCAAATATAATGCTTCACATGTGTTCTGATCAGCCATGGAATAAATGTATATATTACCTGGGACACTTATCAATGCAGGAAAATCACATGTAGTGTCATTTGGCATCTACATTATGCTTCTTGATTTCTGTTGAGTTTGCAGTCTATATACACCCTAAATCTTTTCAGGATAAACTTATGTTAAGGCATCTCTCCGTCTGCAGGGTGCAATTTAACTTTTTTACTTAAATATAGTACTTTACATTTATCTCTATTAAGTTTCACGTCTCCAGTTTAAGCCAATTATTTTTGCCTGCCAAGATATTTTTGAATCTCACTTCTATCATTTAAAATATTACATTTTGTCAAATCCCTGTACTCTGGGGAGGTGATGGAGCAGATGTGTGCAAGTGTTAGCAACAAGAATGGGGTTAAGTGGAATAACTTATCTCAGTCCATTCCCTAGAATTAAGGATCAGTAGCTCCACCCATTGTCAGAAAGATATTATTTATTTGAAATAATTTTCAAATATTGAAGTCATATTTGTTCTGTCTTTAATACTAGTGTACACTGATCCCCCTTGCCAGCCTTTGGGTGAATTATTGTGCAGTATAAGAGAGTAGAGAAGTTGGCAGCAGTTATAGCTTGGAGATGCTTGTTCAGATCATTTTGACAAGTCTTTTTAACAAATTTTGACAGCCAATGATTAAGAGTCAATTACCTGGATGAGAGTAAATAAGTCATGATCAGAGAGAGTGGATCAAATGTTATACTGATTCACATCAGACCCAAGGACTAGGCAGGAAGATGATGTGACCTCTATAGCCAGGGAGGTCATTATGGAGCATCTGAAAACACACTGCAAAAGGGAGCAATACATATTAAAGAGATGAGCTTGACAAATTTTCCCCTCAAGAAAGCATTCTTTTTGCTTGCAGTAATAAATAGATTTGATTCCCTCCTAATTCTATGGCATCAATCTTGCCATTTCATCCTAATATTGTGCCTTGTCACCCAAAATGTTCTCTATATTTGAAGGTCAAGATTTTGTGTGGATTGGAATGGTAGTAATTTACCTTTACAATCCAAATCAGGTACATTCCTTACTGATTCCTAATGAATTCACCATGGCCATACCAAGATTCTTCATAATCCCAAATTTTCCTTAGACTTTGTATTTTTAAAAATCTACCCATAATTAATGGATTTGATTTGAAATTAAGATTGATTTATTATAATAAGGACAAAGAGTGAAAGTTTAGTGATATGGGTAATCCCAATCAGCAAGTCAATGTTGCTGTGTTAAAGAAAGTAACTATCACCCTGTTTGTCAATTTTCTAAGAAGATTAATGATGATATAGGGAGGTGTGTATATTATAAGTAAGCATATATAATATAGTTGTTTATGTATATGTCTGTGTATACATCTGTATATGAGTATGTATATGTATGCATTAGTTTATATATTCATAAATATACATGTGCATGCATATATTTGATTATTGTTTTTATTGTTTGTTATATATTGTTTAGTCTTTCAATCATGTCTGACTCTTTTTGACTCTGTGTACAATATTGTCCATGAGGTTTTCTTGACAAAGGTAGTAGAATGGTTTGCCATTTCCTTGATAAGTAGATTAAGGCAAACAGGTTAAGTACCCAGGGTCACACAACTAGTAAGTATCTGAGATTTGAACTCAGGTCTTCCTGATCTCAGGTCTGACTCTATTCACTGAGTCATCTAGCTCATGTATATGTGTGTGTGTTTTATATATACATAAAAATATAAAATACATATATATGTTATACATATGTATATATAAACACCCACCCACCCACATATATTTACACACACATATATGCATGTATGTATATATACACATTCAGACATGTATAGCTACATATATGTATATCACTCTCTGTTTCTTCAGGAAGAAAGACAATCTTCCTCCTGTTTGCTTAAGGGCTCTCTAGGGCTGCAGTGGAATTGAATTTCCTGGTTTATGTGCCACTTTTCCTTCCCATAGATAATTCAAACACTTTTGCACTGTAAGTTTACTTGGGTAGCCTTTAATTCAGACATGTAGTCACCAAATTGGGATTCTGTTTTGGGATGTGATTATAAGGAAAAATCAAGGATGGAAACCATCATTCATATAAAGTGAAGTGAACATGTGAACTGCATTATTATAACAGGTCTATAGAGGCAGCAGGGGGATTCAGTTATCTTGTTGGTAGGATGTGAACCAGTTATGTTATTGTTTGCTTTATGCACTCTGCTTGTCTACTGACATGAGATTTATGTAGTGCAGCAAGAAGGAACTTTACTTAGAGGAACCTAATCATGGGGGATACACAAGAGGAGGTTATGGAGCTAGTCATTTACTTTCAGAAACAAGTGAATGGCCTCAGTTATGGAGTGGGTGTAGCAAGGGAAGGAAGTGAACCACATAGTTTAGGCTATTTATAATCATCAGAATGAAAGCACATGCTGGGGTTAGGACTATATTGCCAACAAAGTACAATGGTGGAGGAATAGCTTATTATTCTTCTCCCATATGAACAGTTTGGTGACTATCTCTGCTTGTCATTATAGATTATCAAGATATTTTCAGGCTTTACCTATGTCATTCAATGGGTTAGCTTTTGTTTTTTTAGCCAAGTCCCAAGGGCAAAGCATAACAGTCAAGCGAGTTATGGCAAAGTCTTAAGTCCCCACTCTTTTTTTTTTTTTTTTTTTTTGATGAATAGTAATGAGACTCCAGGGAAGAGTTAGAGCAGGCTAGATAAATTCCTTCCATGGAGTTTTTATTTTTATTTTTCTGAAACTCCTGAGGAGACACAGTTTCCCCCTTGGCCAATGAGGAAGTACTGATGGATAGAACTCTTGCTCCCAGGACTAGGTTAATTATACAATTGTATGACCTGTGTGAGAACAATTTCTTCTACTTGACAGGGGTAAAAAATGAATCCCACTTCTTGAAACTGTAAAGGGAACTCTGGGTCAGTCTGGTGAAGGGCCATATAGGATACCACATTTATCTGCTTAAGGCAAAGTTTCCAGCAGTGTTAGAAAATGAACTTGACCTTCCCTAAGCCCTACGAAATGAAGGGAATATGGCAAGCCTGATAATATATTTTCTGAATGACTGGGGATAGGGGAGAGCAGGATAAGTTTAAAGAACCCATTTCACGGGATCTATCTGCTGTCCCATAGAGTCCTGATCTCCTGGGTCACAGATTTATACTGAAGTGGGTAGGCGCCCATCTATTGTATTGGCTCTCAATAGAATGGTATAGCATTTGCAATGGCAAATCACTCTATCCCTGATTAAAGACAAGGTCCAAAGAAAACATCGTGGCATGGTTGTTTAGAGTCAGAAAGTACACTGACTCTGGAAGCAGAGGATTTGGATTCAAATCTTGCCTATGATGCTTATTGTCTGCCTTACCTTGATCTCAGTTTACCCAACTGTTAAATGAAGGGGGTTAGCCTAATTGGCTTCTCAGGTCTCTTTTATCTCTATGATTCTATTATGCTAAGTTTGTAGAAGTCCCTAAGTCTACTACATATGGGATATGCACTACCAAGTTTTGTGAAAGCTTGTTTTTTAGGATCAGAGATAGACGTATCCAATATGTTGATTTGTTTTGCTATATTTTACATATTAGTTACAAGGCAGGGATTCTACCCAGGAGTGGGTGAATACATTAATGAGTAGTGATAGATATGAACAATAAGAGCATCATTATATATTATTTTAAGGTGGGGAAAAATGTTTAAATAAAGAAGGGAAAATAAACAAATGGAAGAATTTTGCTAATGCCCTTTAAAATTATATATGTATATATACATATACATATACATATACATTTATGTACCTCTTAAAAAACAAATTGTATAAAAATCAAAGTACTTTACAGGTTTTAAAACACTATATACATGCTAGTTATAATTATCATTATTGTATAAAGTTAAGAATTTCTTACCAAAAGTCTCTTTTGTTCATTTTCACATATATTAATATTTTTATATATAAATGTTCATATTTATATTTGATTATTGCTATGTTTGAAATAAAATAAGAGTAGTTAATAACAAAAAATGGAAAAGGTGTGTACGTGTGCGTGTGTTATCATTGTAGAAATTATCATTGTAACTTCCTTACCTGTACCAATGAAAAGACCATTTACTTGGTTTATGCTTTGAGTCTGGAAATTCCAGCGGTAGCAATAGTGACAGATTCAGTACCACCTGACCTGAAGCCCCCTGTGCTTCCTTCTCTGATCCATTGTATGCTGATGTAATGGGAAGTTTGGGAGAACTTTGGATGAAAGGTTATAGCATCAATTAGAACCAAAGCTAAGGCTTGATTGAATATATAACTGGCTACCACTACCCAGGCAAGTTAATGGCTGGAGTTGGATTTTTCAGAAATGATTCATCAAGGTATCATAGTCTTGACCTATCTGGAAAGAGTTGGAATATGTGAGTCTATTTTTTTTTTTTTTTTTTGCAAAATAGATATCTTGGTCAAGTTCGCCTTAGCCTTGGTTATGGGAATGCCCAGGGATGCTAATTCTTCATTTGAACCTTCAAAAATTCCACAGAATATTCAATTTGGTTCTACTTTTTGCTGCTCTGAGGTCTCTGACATCTCCAACTAGAATGAAACTTTCAGGATGATAAGCCGTTGACAAAGTCCTGGGAGAGAAATCAAAGCTAATGCATACTGGTAATCAGGGATCAACTAAAAGAATTAAAAAGAAAGAACCTGCCCAAAGAAAGGGTCTGGTACAAGTTGTGAGGGAGACACCAAAATATCATGCTCAGCCAAACAAGAGTGAAAAAGAAAATACTATGAAGAAGAAGAACTAGATGTCAGAAAGTTGTTGGTGGTTGGTCTCATGGAATTTCTCTACCCCAAACTGTTCCTGACATAAATTCCCTTTCCTCTTCTTCATAGACATTGTCATGGCTCTAAGTTTTGTGTTTTGTTGATTTAAAAAGTATTCTTGCAATATATTTATTCAAGCATTTGTAAAAAATTGACAGAAAAAAGACCCTATGCATTACCCAGTTGTTTAAACATTGTCTCCTTCATTAAATCATAAGTTTCTTGAGAGCAGAGAATGAATTTTGACCTTTTTATGCAATCCTAGTGCCTTGCCCATAATACATGCTTAATAAATGTTTATTGAATAACTGACTATTCAGTTATTTACATATAATATCTTACTGGGTCTCATGGAGTGGTCAGTCACTTCAAGACCACTTAGAATATCTGTTTGAATGAGACACCTTCCTATTGTCATTTCCTTTGCCTTCTTAGTACCCTTTTCTTCCTGGTTTATATTTTACTAGTTGGTTGGTCATTGTCCTTTGTTCTCTAAGAGGACTGAAATAACATCACCATGTTGAGATCAAGATATAATGTGTTTGATTATGGCTGATCAGACTAATATGAGCTTGGAAAGCTCTACCACAGGTTGGGCACAAATAGTTGGAGGGAATATGTCTCTGAATTTGTGCAGACTCATGTTTCTTTTGAGTCACTGCAATTCTACTTTGCTCATAGAGACCAGTGCCTTCTTTGATGTGGGTAAACCATGCTAAGTGGTCTTTTCCTAGTGTCTCCAATGTCATGCAATCATTTCCAACGTTCTTCAGAGAGACCTTGAAAGTGTTCTTGTATAACTTCTAACCTTCACATGAGTTCTTTGCAGAAGTCTTTTAGGCAAACATAAAGTTGGTTGTTTGAATAACATGATCAGCCCACTGGAGTTATACTCTTTCAGCAGAGTTTGAATGCTTGGCAGTTAGCTCAAGTCTCAGTCTCTGGTATCTTATCTGGCCAGGTAAGCTTCAGAATCTTCCTAAGGCAACTCAAATGGAAGTGATTCAGTTGACTGGCCTGGTGCTGGTATATGGTCCAGATTTCACAGGTATATAACAATGAGGTCATGGCTCTATAGATCTTCAGTTTGGTAATGAGACTAATACCCTTTTCTTTCCCACACTTTCTTTCAAAGCTTCCCAAATACTGAGTAGCTCTGGCAATGTGTGCATCAACCCCGTCTTCTATGTGTACATCCTTGTAAAATGACTGCCAAGGTAAGTGAACTTATTCATACAATTCAAAATTTTTCCATTTGTTTTATTTTATTTTTTAAATAGCTTTTTATTTACAAGTTATATGCATGGGTAATTTTACAGCATTGGCAATTGCCAAACCTTTTGTTCCAATTTTCCTCCTCCTTCTCTCCACTTCCTCCCCCCATGGCAGGTTGACCAATACATGTTAAGTATATTAAAGTATAAATTAAATACAATATAAACATACATTTCCTAACAGTTATTTTGCTGTACAAAAAGAATCAGAGTTTTTCCATTTGTTTTAACTGATGGTTGCACATATGGCTGGTATGTTGGCTGATGGAGAACCTGTGTTTTCTTGATGTTAATTATTAGGCCAAAATTAGCAAAAGCAGCAAAGAACTGATCGATACTTTGCTGCATTTCAGCTTCACGGGCTACATTGAATGTACAATCCTCTCTACATACAAAAATCACACACCAACTTTCCCTCTGCTTTACTCTTGGCTTATAACCTTTTCAAATTAAATAATTTACCAGTGCTGTAGTAGCTAACTTTGATGCTGTTTTTACCCTCGATGAAGGTATTTGACAACATCATAGAAAACATGCTAAAAAGTGTGGGAGCAAGCACAGAGTCCTACTTCATTCCATTGATGAGAGGGAAGGCATGAGGACCTTGTCTATTATGCAGAACTCAAGCAATCATGCTTCATGAAACTGACATGATACTGAAAGATTTCTCTAAGCAACCAGATTTTTACATAATTTCCCACAAGCCCTCATGAGTGACAGTGTCAAAGTCTTTGGTCAGATCAACAAACATTGTGTATTGACCTCTATTCTGCTCCTGACATTTCTCCTGGTGTTATCCTGCAACAAATACCAGATCATCCATTTCTTGGTCCTTTCTGAAGCCAAACTGGCTCTCAGTTGATGACCATCTTTCAAGAGAAGGATCAGCACATGGTGGAGGACTAGAAACAATCTTGCTGTCAGTGACTAAGACAGAGACATCCCTGCAGTTTTCACAGGACAACCTATTTTATAGAAATTGGTGATGTAGGCACTTTGAACTCCTGAAGGCAATGTCCTCTTGCCATGTAGCCCAGAAAATTTCTCTTATCTTTTGTATGACCAGTGGATGCCCTGACTTATAAATCTCAACTGGAATGTAATCAGCACCAAGCTCTTTGCCAGATGAGAGGAGCCTAATGATAGTCGAAATCCTTTCTTCTATTGGAAATTCAGCAGGAGAGGGATTGAGTTCAACCTGAGGTCAAAGGCTTCAGCATTGATTGATGATGGTCTTCTGAGAATATTATGGAAGTGTTCAATCCATCTCTCCAGGATCATGTCTTTATCATTAATCAATGTAGCTCCATCAGCATTTAATAGTTGAGGTTCCCCATAAGGTTTTGGCCCATAAATGGACTTCAGAAAATCATAAAAGTACCTTGGATTGTTACTATCATTGCAAAACTGAATTTCATCTGCCTTCTTACTGAACCAAGAATCCTGTATCTTTCTAAGTTTCCTTTGCATTTTACTTTTAATGGCGTTAAATACAGCCTTCTTAGAAATGGATGGACTATATTGTTGGTAAACCCTGTGGAGTTCTTGTTTTTCATTTAGCAGCTTCTGAATTTCCTCATTATTTTTGTCAAATCACTCTTGATGTTTGCCAGTATTCTGGCCTAGATGAGTGCAGTGCTGTATACCACATCTCTGTAAGCTGCCCACTTCTTTTCTGCTTCATTGTTTTCACTCATGTATAGATTCAGATTTTCGTCCAAATTAGAATGAACAATTCTAGCTTGAAGAGTCATTCTCATCCACTGTTATTCAGTCTTCTGGTAATTATTTTGTCTTGGGGGCTGCTGCTTTGTTGAATGTGAATTTAGCTTGAAGAAAATAAGTCTATGATCAGTCCAGCTCTCTACACCATACATTACTTCTTCATTTACATCCTGCCTGTTTCTTTTCCTTACAATGATTTAGTCTATTAAAGGTCAATACTTACTGTGGAGGTGCATCCATCAAATTTTATTACACTTGAACAAATGGAAGAGAGTGTTTGTAATGAGGTCATGAAATGCACGAATCTTCTATAATAAGTGACTGTTGCTGTTTCTGTTCCTGATTCTATTCTTCCCAAAGACTCCCTGCCATATCTGGTAGCCTTTGCCTTCTCTAGCATTAAAGTCACCCAGAATTATAAACTTGTCTTCTTTCAACACAATGATTATGACAATTTTCAGGCAATCATAATTTTTTCTTTGACCTCATCGGGGTTTGTCATATGTACTGATGATGGTAGTGTGGCACTTTTCTTGAGTGCCAACATTGTTCACTATTTTTGGTAGGCACACAAGTTTATTCACTACATTAATTTTGATTGCAAAACTTAAATCAACTCCCCTTCATTTTGGCCACTCCAGAAATAAGTTATATAGTCCCAGCTTCTATAAGATGGCCTTCATTTGTCAGTGTTGTTTCATTCAGGGCTGATATTTATGATATGATACATGCTGAATTCTTTTGCAGCGAGAACTGTTCATTTTTTAGGTCTACTGGATTTTATGTTATCTGGAAGCATATTCACATTTCATGTATCCATATTGAATTGAATCATCTTCATAGAAGTTTAGGTTTTTCTTGTTGGTGGTTTGTGTATATGTATGTGTGTGTTTATACATACATGCATGCATATTTGTGTGTCTATATATACACACATACATATTTGTGTGTGTGCGCATGTGTGTGAATTTTGATTGTAGCATAGGAACCCTACCTGCCTCTGTAAGCAGGCCAGAGTTGAGTAAAGCAGACAATTTTTAGGGCACCTGTTCTAGCCCCTTCCTCACAATAGGACATAAGCAATACAGCCCTTCAAAAAGTAGCTGCCAAATCTCACTAGTATATCAGTTAAGTGAAAAGATGATACTATGGTCTGGGTCATTCATGTACAAGATTGTCAATACATCTCCCAGTGTATCCACACCTGCTTTATTACTTACCTATTGCCACAGGACTTTGGAATAAGAAAAATGGTAAAATGCTATGTTCTCTTTTGATTTCAGTGAGGTAGAGTTGCATGAAGTCTTTGGTCTCATTCTCTCTTCCAGAGTCATTAGAATCCAGTGGCAAAACAATCAAGATGACCAGCAATGGTTTGGGATGCAGTGGATGACTTTGGCATTTGGTTTAACCAAGCTCTGAGTACTCCACAGAACCCATTTTAGCCACCTTCTAGGCCATTGTAACAAATTATTCTTATCTGTTTGTTATTTTAAGGGAAGACTTCACATACTTGGGATAGATACCCTCCATCCCCAACTCAGTGTTTGAGAAGGGTTTGAGACTCTTCAGTTACCTTCAACCTGATTGAACCAGTGTGCCAAAATGGTTTACTGGGATGCGGCCCCTGTATATACTACACAGGTAATAAAAAGGTGGGCAAATCCAGTGGACATTAGACATGAAAAAGCATTCCTGAAAAAGGTTCAGCAGCCCTCATGGCAGTCTTCCTGAACCCACATTACACCCTTATGTTTCACTGGCAGTGTAAAAAAATACCCCACAAGTCAATTTTCATTTGCTCAGGTAGGGAATGTGAGCTTGTATTTATAAGAAATACAAGTTTTAAATTCTTCTGGAAGAAAGAGAAATAGTATAAACTTCTCAGATCATTGGACCATTTCCAACAATTTCCATATCTCTTAGATCTCAATGGGAATTATGCAAATTTTTTGTGGCTCTTTCTGGAAACTACTTTCCTAAGTCACCAGTGCAATCCAGTCACTTATTCTATCTGTTTGATACTGGTTTGGTATCTATTGAATGTACATCGAGGGCCATCTCTAGTTGTCTTGATGTGTAACTGGCCTCTGGCTCCAGATGGCTCTTGAAGGGAAAGTGAGGCAGATGACCTTGCACAGCCCTTTTTCACTTAAATCCAGTTCACTTGTCTGACATAGCCTCACTGCCCTGAGATCATGATCCTCTCTGAGATTGGAGGAGAAACACCAGCAACATTGTATGTAAAATTCTGGGAATAGTGCCCTTAAGCCACCTTATGCCCATCCTCTCCCTCTGTTAGGGCCTGCTCATCTGCTCAGGTGTTAGCAATTAGCAATCAGCAAAGGCAGTCACATACCCAAAGTTCCTTGGCTGGGATATTCCCAAATTACCTAGCACTTCCCACTTCTTTTTGCTATGTCTGTTATTGCGCCAGGTTCCTTATTGTGTGTTGACTCCTGGTAATTTTGTATTGTAGCAGAAACTGCTGGTGTGAAACTGATGATGCTTTTCAGGACTGTGCAACAAAAGACCACCTTTTGACTCTTTTTTTGGTTAAAAACTATGTAGTTTTTCAAGTATGGTCTCCAGAATTTGGTCTTTGTCCAAAATTGAACTAATCATCTTCCACCTGATTTTAAATTCAAGTAGATAATCTTTGACTTAATTCTTTCTTTTTTGTCCAGTCATTTGAGTTGTGTTGCTCTGGAGTTTTCTTGGCAAAGATACTGGAAGAATTTGCTATTTCCTTCACTAGTTTATTTTAGAGATAAGGAAATCAAGGCAAACAGGATGAAGTGACTCGCCTAGGTCACACATCTAGTGAGTATCTAAGAACAGATTTGAATTTAGAAAGATGAGTCTTCCCAATACCCGGTCCAGCACTGTTTCTACTCCACCACCTAGCAGCCCAAGCTTTTCTTGATTGCTCTGTTAATGATAACTAAGCTATGACTACTACAATGATTTTAATATATTCTTAGGATCACAGTAGCTTTAGAGCAGGAAGATATTTCAGAAATCATCTGGTCTAATGCCACCCCCACCCCCATTTTGTGAATGGGGAGACCCCAGTAGGTAAAATGACTTATCAAACATTAAACATGGAATCTCACAGGTGAACATTGAACCAAGTCTGATCAGTCTAGAGTGTATGATTCTTTTCCCAGTACCATGTTGCCAGCCTATATAACCATTTCCCCACAATTTGCACAAAGATTCTTGACTTTTCAAAACTACAAATTCTATCTTTTAGTGAATGAATTGACATTTCTTGCTTTATATAGATCAAAAAGAAACTATAGCTTCTTAATGCAAAAGTATTGTTTATCTTTCAAAAAAACCTGCCTCAGTGGTATTCTCATTGACAATGGGCGAAATGATATAGAAATAACAGGAGTATTTTTAGGACTTCTTTGTGATGAGATTATGCATTTGAATTTTTTTCCTGATTATCTATGTAATTTTTCCTCTTGTCATTTTGCCTATATTTTTGAACTGTTGTGAAGATATCTGTTTCTAAAATTACAGGAATGCTCATCTCAGTCTGCATAAAGTACTTTTCAGTTTTCTTCTTATTTATAATAAATTTCTACATCCTAAGCAAAGAAAATGAAGGTGAATCTTCTGGTCATGTGCATACCATTCTATTTAGCCAATCACTAGTTCCTTGGAAGAAAAAAACTGACCTATCATTAATGTGTCAGAGTTGGAAACTTTTTTTTGTATAAAAAGGGAAACCTGGTGAGCTCTTTTGGGTACTTTTATCCCATCTGGAGTATGCCATCCTATATTTGGTATTGCAACTCCCCACTAGCCATCTGGGGACCTGTCATAAGCTTGTTTAAGACTGCAAGTTTCTGTGCTATTCAGATAGCTGGTGGAGACCCACCTCAGGACCTAAAATCTGTACATTCCTATTCTGTATCTGGCTCTTTCAGTATAGGATTCAGTAAACATCTATTAAGCACCCAAAATGAGCCAGATCTGGCTAGTAGCATTTGTATGCTAAGTGCTAGGCATACAAAGATCAATCCAAAATCACCACTGTCTAAAAATAATATCCTTCAACACATTTGATAAGGATATATAAGTTCTGATCATATGGTCTGACTCATTCATCCTTAAAAAATCGTCACCAGATGCTACCATGGCTAGTCCATCAATTATTCTATTTCCTCCCTTTCTTAGTATGAATCCTCAAAACAGCTATCTACACTCATTGTCTCCACTTTTATACTCTATTTCTCCTTTAAACCCTTTGAAATTTTACTTTTGATCTCATCATTCCACTGAAATTATTCCCTATAAGGTTATCAATGATCTCTTAATTGTCAAAACTAACAACTTATTCTCAATTTTCATATTTTATGACCTCTATACAACATTTGACATTGCTGATCACTTTTTCTCCTGAATACTCTTTCCCTTGAGTTTCGAAGACAGACAGACAGACAGACACAAACACACACACACAGAGATACAGACAGAGACACACAGATACAAAGAGATAGAGAAATAAACAGAGATACAGAGACAGAGAAGTAGACACAGAGAAAGATAGCAACAGAGACAAAGATAGATACACACACACAGATGGAGAATGAGAGAGAGAGAGAGAGAGAAGAGACAGACACAGAAAGAAAGAGAGAAACACACACACAGAGACAGAGAGAAAGAAAGAGAAACAGACACACAGAGAGAAAGAGAGACACACAGAGAGAGAAAGAGACAGACACAGAGAAAGAGATAGAGACAGAGACAGAGAAAGAGAGACAGATAGCGCGAGCGCTAGAGCGAGAGAGGATAGCTAGTGAGCATTGGAGGGCAGTTTATCTGGAATTTGAATTTCCATCTTCTAATTGCAAGATCACTTCTTTTTCTATCACATCACCTTGTTTCATTAAATCCTCTTTAAATCAAATCAATATTTGCATTAAAGGAAGTCTATTTCCTTGGTGCTTTTTTTTTTTTTTGATACATTTCAATGCAAAACTCTTCCCTATAAGATTTTAATTAGAAAAGGCAAGAAGCCTTAATTCAATGTTTTAAAATAGAAAACCCAAGGAAAAATAAGACAGTTATATTGAGATTAACATCTTATTGGAGGATTATGTTTACACACTAAAAATAGAAGTCGTAATATTTAGCAAGAGAACATTTCCCATTGATGTAATATTCAACTTTTCAATTATGGGATACACTTTCTTTGAATAGCAGTCAGATCCTTCTAAGTAAAACATAAGGCCCTGGCATAGGTTGATAGGTAACAAGGCAATTAAAGAAGATTTCAAAACAAAACCTTTCGAAGGAGCAGTCTCTTAATCAAGTCTAAGCTTCTCTTAACTATTCTTGAATGGGAAAACCCCTGAATAATTTTCTAAATACCTCTGCCTTTGCTTTTCCTTTACTCTCTCCATTTCTGCCACATATAGGATAATGGTATAATATGCTAAAGTAATAATTAGCTTATTATAAGACAAGGTGGTAATATAATGGTCCCCAGTGGCCACTTGATTCCTTTCTCTTAAGCTTTAGGAGTTTATTTGAAATAAAAAATTGTGAGTTTTGAACTTTGTTAGGAAAATCCTTACACAGGCAGAGTTGGAGTTCCTTTACTAATAGCTCTCTCCAGATAACCCCTGTACTTTTTATGGTTGAGGCAAAATTAATTTTACTGGAAACATTTGGGTAATGAAACAGCAGGTTTTATTATACTCTCTGGATAGACAGGAATCAAGAGAGAAAGCTCAGAAAAGAATTGACCTTTTATTATGCTTTTCTTCAATTTGGATCCTCTCCTGAGATTCCTACAGAACTTATGACAACTCTATATCCCCATTCTCTTCTAAAGTTCAATCTTCCCAATGTCTCTCAAAATGCCCTATTTGAAAATTCTTGAACCAGATCTAGATATTCACAATCTTTAGACAGATACTCTCTTTTATACAAATTAAGCATTATCCAGTCTCTTAAATATTGTCTTTGACTGATCAAAGGAGACACAGGTCTGGTTCATACATATTTCTGACTGTTTAAGTCTATCAAAAAATGTTCTCATCTAATCATGACACCAGAACAACAAACCCCACACTTTCAAGAGGATTATATATATAATATATATATATATATATATATATATATATAATATATATATATATATATATGAGAGAGAGAGAGAGAGAGAGAGAGAGAGAGAGAGAGAGAGAGAGAGAGAGAGAGAAGAAAGAGAGAGAAAGAGATCTTAGAGGCCATCTAGTCCAATTATATAATTTTTCAAGAAGTTAATTGAGTCATAGAGAGGTTAAGTGATTTAATCAACATTGCTCAGTTAGGAAGTATCTAAAACTATAATCCTGTTCTGATCTTCAAAGTAGTATAGATGTTATTCTGGGTTCTTAAAGCTTTAATAGGAAGTGTTAAAGCTTTAAGGTTTTAAATGTGTGGTTGTTGTCTGGAGATCAGTTTATCTAAGTCCAATGAGATTTAATACTATCTTGCACATAGACACTGGGTGATGGCTTTTTTTGTTGGTGGTATCCCTCAAATTCCATTTTCCCATTTTATAGATAGGGATCTGTATTAATCAAAGCACAAACCTGTCCTCTTTTTTCATTTTTGAATTTAATATATTTCTATGCAAAATGATCTCTTTCTCTCTTTCTGTCTGTCTCTCTGTGTCTGTCTGTCTGTCTCTCTCTCTCTGTCTCTCTCTCTTTCTCTTTCCCCATGTGTACTGTGTTTGTCTTTCTTTTGGATTTCTTCTTTTTTCACTATATATGTCTCTGTATCTGTCTGTTTCTATTTCTGTCTCAGTCCTCTCTCTCTCTCTGTCTCTTCTCTGTCCATTAATATGAGAGTAAGATTTGTTTGATTATTCTACCCCTTCCAAGTATATAAATACTCTTCCTTTTATAATCTAATTTAAAAGAATAGTACATTCCCCTTTCTTTTTCCTTTCCATAGTAATATATTTCTTTTGTATTCTCTTTTCTTTCCCCATTTAAACTTTGAAAATAAAATCATCCTATCCTCAAGGCCTCTATTTTTCTTACTTAATACACTCAGTACTCTTTGAAAACAATAAGATCATGAAGGGACACTTGTTTCTTTTTTCCTATTAAAATATTAGCAACACATCATCATATAACTACTTCTAATTGTTCAATAAATTTACTTTACTTCTCTTTATTTTTATATTTTTATTTAAACTTTTTTTTGTTGTTTTAATGAGAACTGGCAAAAATTTCTTTTTTCTACTAAAGATCCACTTTTTTTTCCTCTGTAGGAAAGCTTTCTTAGCTTTCTTCAAGCCTATGCTAGCATTGACATTGCTAGTGGATCCTTTCTGATTGCTTGTAGGTTTATGGTTTTATTTTCATGTATTTCTAGAGTGAAATAAGTGATACATTGTTCCTCATTGGATTTCTAGATCAGTATCTGGTCTATAATTAATTTTAGGGTTTTGATGCATTAGATGTATGAGAGCTAAGTGATCTGCCTTCATTCAGGCAGTTGTCATGGTCAAAAGTCCTAAAGCATTTTTGGAAGAACCAAAAGTCTTTGATTGGGCAATAGTTGTCTGATAGGACTATAGTAAAAAGTTAGAGATAAAAAGGAAAATTGAAGACTCTTATAGATTATTGAGGACATAGAGAAGTGCCAATAGTGAAAAAGCACTCAGTGCATGTGAATTCTTTTCTTTTTAGAAAAGTTCAAGGACCTTATCATAGCTTAGTCTGTCAGACAAATAAGTATTACTGACTTAAGAGAACAATATTATCCTCCCAGTCCCCTAGGCTTATAAGTCTGGGAGTCAGCCTCAACTCCTCATCATTGTTCACCCCATCTCTTCCCATATCCAATGTATTTACCAAAGCCTGTTAACTTTATCTTTTCAACATCTCTCAACTACATCCCTTCTCTTCTCTGACATTGTCATTCTATAACAGGTTCTTCTTATCTCACACATAGACTACTGCAACAGTCTCCTACTTGGTCTTTGTACCTCAAGTCTCTCCATTCTATTTTCCATTCAGTCATCAAAGTGATTTTCTTATAGCACAGATCTGATTCTTCTTTTTGTTCTATTTTTCTCTTTTTAAATTTTTTCAATATTATTTTCTCCAAATACATGTAAGATAGTTTTCAACATACATTTTTGTAACACTTTGTGTTCTAAATTTCTCTCTCTTTCTCTTACCTCCACCCTTCCTAAGACAGCAATCAAAATATGTATCACTGCCTTTTCAATAAACTTCCTGTGGTTCTCTGTAGCTTCCAAGATTAAAATGTTCTTCTTGGCATTCAAAATCCTTTATAGCTTCTCCCCATCTACCTGTCCAGTCTTCTTTTATTTTATTCCCTGCCACTGGGCCTCTGGCTGTTCCAAAAACAAAATATTTTATCTCTTAGCTCTGGGCATTTTCTCTGGCTGGAATGCTCTCCTTCCTCAACAATGCCTACTGACTTCCCTGGCTTCCTTTACAGTTTACATTAAAATGTCATCTTCTCCTAGAAGCCTTCCCCAATCCTTTTAATTCTTGTGGTTTGCTTCCAATAATTATTTCTTATTTATCCTGCATATAACATTTTGTATATATTTGGTTGTATGGTGTCTCTCCCATTAGATTGTAAGCTCTTTGAGAATAAGGACTGTCTTGCCTTTTTTTGTAATTCCAACATTTAGTAGAGTTCCTGACACATAGTAGGCACTTTATGTTGATTAATTACTATGAAATTTGGTGAAGCTGGATTCTACCAGCAACTTGTATGGCATATCCATCAGATTTATAGATCATAGAAAAATATGCCTAATTGTCTTCTGCCTCTCCTCCTGCCCCCAAAGACTTTGCTTTTATATTTACCTTTACATATATTATATTACCATGGCAGAATATTAGCTGTTTGAGGGCAGGGTCTAACTTTGCAGCTTCTAGCATGGTACCTTACACAAAGAAGGGGATGATTATCATTCATTACTATTCTGTGCTCATGTGAGTGACTATGAGAAAATCATTTTATCTAATTCAGCCTCACTAATCTAATTCAGCCATCAGTAAAATGAGGAGCAAGGACTAGGTAGCATCTAGCAAATAGGATCTGTGAATCTCTATGAAGAATTTAACTAGAATCTTATTTATGGAAATTTCCTAATAAAGTTTCATAGAAATTGCCTTGGGAATGGATATGAATATATTTCCTTCATGATTGAACTTCCTGGGACTCTTTTTCCTACCACTTGATAGGTGACTTGAACTCTCCTACTTTCCTTATTTATGTGTATATCTATGTGTGTTTATGTACTTGCAAGATCTATATCTTTTATGTTCTCAGGAGGGTGAAACACTTCTCTTTTTAGTTCTGCTTATTTTTCTTTATAGGACTAAGGGGAGATAAGAAGCACCCCAGAAGATACACACCAGATCACATGTAAGGTAACCAATTTTGAGACCTCATTTATCTTTACTATTAAAAGAAACATCTAGGGAAGAAACAGAATTCCTCCCATCAGACTCCTCTGGCCTTGCTTGCATTACAGAAGTTATCTTCCTTGTTAAGATTCTTTCTGCTGACTGCAAGCAAACCTGCTAAGCAAGAAACCCTTTATTTAATGAATTCATTCCTTTGAAAACACACATTTTGATGTCTTGGGTCATTAATTGAATTTCGGTCATTTTGTAGCTGCTCATTTAAAGAAGAATCAATCAATGAGGGAGAAAAATCATTGAATTTTTCCATAAACATCAGCTTACTGTTTACAAAGATTAATGAACACCAACTTTGGAATCTCTTAGAAGGTTTCAGAGCTGTGATTAAAAGTGTTTGACATACTTGGAGATCATAAGCCCAAAAGCAGTGAGGGTATTATCTAATAACATGTTCAGAAGAGAAATCCTTGCATTGACCAGAATTTATCGGCAAATCCTACAGAAGTTATTATTAATGCAATAGAAAATGGGGAAGGTGACATTCAAAGTGCCTAATAAACTTCAGATTTTTAATCTGCTTCAGAGAAAAGTCATTTGTTTTTCAAATGATGATGAGATGGTCGGGATTGAGTATGTTAGAATCTTATTAGCAAATAATGAAATAGTTGGTCCTATTCAAGGTGATGACCTTCAACAGAATAGATTCTATTTCCCCAAGGAACAGTCATTGATTCAATAACTCTTCTCTGAGGTTTTATGGAATATGAGGGCAATGCAATTTGTTGTTAAATTATAAATTCAGGTCCTTCTTTTCACAGAAATTCTCTTTAACTAAATTTACATGATTGAAGTATCTCCACTTTGCAAGTGAGGAAACAAAACTTTAGATAGGGGGATGTGGTCACATGATGAGTGTAAGAAACAAGATTTGAAACAAAGGCTCTGAGCTTGTAGTCAGTGCTTCTTTCTCCTCCACCATATTATTTTTAGTTGGACATCTGACTTGTAAAGACACACCAGAGTAGATCATCTAAAAAGAGATATAAGCATAAAGCAAGATTCTTGGTTTATGATTCCATGTGGATTCAGAAGACAAGTTATTAATTAACCAACAAGTATTTATTAAACATCTCATATACAAAATACTGTATAAGGCATGGAGGATACAAAAATAAAAAAGGAAATAGTCCCAGTTGTCAAAGATCTTATTTTCTATTTCAAGTGGAGAAATGAATTGAGCACTTATTATGTCTGCTATGGGTAAGGAAATATCTAGGACTGTCCTAACCCCCCCAAAATAATATTAGCTACATTATTGAAACATAGGTCTGATCATATCACTCCTCTGCTCAAGAGGCTTCAGTTACTCCTGACTCTAAGAGTTGTATAAATACTTTAGACCTGAAAAACAAAATGAAAATAAAATAAGTGTAATTTTCAGGAAGCTTAGATTCCATTGAAGCATACAATGAGTAAAAAAATGTGAATATTCAAATTTCTGAAGGACTCCTCTGCAGAAAAGAAAAACTAGAGGGACTAGTGATGATTTCCTGTAGGAAGTGATACTAATTTGAACCTTAGAAAGCTAAAGAGGTAAAAAGTGGGAACATTACAGAGGCAGGAAGGAAGGATTCACAATTCAAGGAGCAGCAAGTTAGTTAAGTTAGGATGTAGATTCTGTGAAAAGGGAAGGTGGTAATAGGAAAGAAGAATGAGGGTAGGCTATAGATGTGAACTGAGGCATCTTATTTTTATCCTGGAAGCAAATAATTCTTGAGTGATGAAGGAAAAAATAGATAATAAGAATGACAGAGAAACAGGGAGAAACAGAAACACACACACACACACACATTTAATGAAGGACAGAGGAATAGAGGAAAAAAGGACAGAGATAGAAACACAGAGACAGAGAGACAGAAACAGAGAGAAGATGATTGAAAGGACAAGATTAAGAAGAAATGGAAGAACATGAGATCAAGGACATAGGTAGAATTATTAACAAAGGGAAAGGGTATTGCAATGTAATTTAAATGAGGCTCAGGAATTCAAGGTACAGTACAAAGAAAGACACAGCACTACAAGACGAAATACAACCCCGGATTGAACTCAGCAAAGAGAAAGTAAATCAAGTCAGTTTTATTGAGAGGAAATACATTTAAAATCCTACAGGTGGAAATGGGTCCTACTCCAGTGCAAAGGGGTGCCAAAATTGGTAAAATCTGGTCAGTTTTTATAGAGTTCTTATCTGAATCAAGTAGGACCAGATATGGGGCAGGACATGGTAGAGGTGGATGAAGAGAGGAGAAAGAAACCTGGATCTGGTGTTCAAATCAAGATTTAGCAACTGGTTTATTCATGGGGGAAAGAAAGACAGTGGAATTGGCATCTAGATGATATTCATAATCTTATTTAATAGGAAAAGGGATTTTTGACCATTACAATAGTTCTCACTTTGACCTCAAGTGATTGAGCCCTCACCAAGGCTTCTTCCTTTCTTTCATTTACTGGGGCAGGGAGGCAACTAAGATCCCTACAGCTATCCCTTAATGAACGAATGGAGGGATGGATAGATGAGGGAATGAGTGAATGAATAAATAAAAAAACATTTATTTGCCACTTTTTATGTGGAAGCACTATGTGAATCACTAAGGATACAAATAGAAAAACAAAAGAATCTCAATTCAATTTGGGAAGAGAACACAGATTTTAGCTGCAAATTAGATGTAAAGATCCATGATCTTTAGGGTTGAGTGGCAAAGCATACAGTCAAGCATTTTGCTGTTGAGTAAAGCCAAGATTGTGGAATAAAGAAAAGTTGTGCCACAGTTCTCTTATATTGTCCTGACTCAGTTTCCCTAAATTGTTCTGTCTCAGTTTCCACTTAATCCTATTACCATGCTGCTTCCTTTTACTCACAAATTAGTATGTCAGGTTAAAAAGTTTAAAATCACAAGCAAATTTTTATACTAAGTACAAATCTTAGTATAAGTTTTGAAATAACTGTAATATTCTCTTTAAAATACAATGTTCCCTGGGAGCAGGTTTCTTGGGGGGCTCTGGAGGCAGCCTTAGTTTCAGTTCAGTGTAATCACAAGTGAAGCCAGATATTAAAAGTCCAAATCCTTTATTATCTCCTTCAAAGTCTTATCTCCTTCACTTGGGGCTTGGTTCGTTTTTCTTAGAGGCCTTCTGTAGTCTTGGTTCTGAGAACTTAAGCTGCCTTCTCTGACTTGTGAATCTCCTTAAATGAATCTTGGCTGAGGCCCCGAGAGCTTCTAGTGGGCTTGTGTCCTTTGGCCCCCAGAGCTCCTCCTTATGCTCTCATAAAGGTGTGCATCTTGTGGAATTATAGTAAGCACTAAGTACATGTAAATTAGAGAATCATTTTCTCATCAATTCCACTGACTTGGCACCTTGTAAGAATCCTAACAATAACCAATTCCCAAATTTCTTAATCATTGTTCTTAAAACTTAACAGAGCTTTTAAATCAACAAAACAGACAAACAAATCACACAGAACACAGAACACAAATCACACAGACTGCAGTTACAACATTAAACAAACATTTAACACACACAGACTAGGGGCTTTTCCCCAGGAATAGCCCAGAGAGAAGTTTGTTTCAGCTTGAGATTCTTTCTTCCCAGAATCCAAATAGAGCTTCTCTAAACTTCCAACCCCATTTGGTGCATTTCTCTGCCTTTACAGAGAATGCCTAGATGTAACCAGAACCAAGATTTTGCCCAGCAATAGAATCAGAACCAGACCCAGATGGTATCAGAACACCCAGCCAGATTTATACTCTAAAATACCCAAAGTTGTGCCACTGGCACACAGAACCAGATTGTGTCTTAAAAGACACTCAGAACAGACGATATCATCCAGCGTCCTCTGAAGTTAATGCCTGTCAGCATTTTATTCTTCTGAGAATTCCAGGTGCTAGCACAGACAGACAGAACAGATAAGCAGATCAGATGTCCTAAAACAGACATTCAGACTTACTCTCCCATGGCTGAAATGAAGGTGTCCACCATCAGGCGTGGCTGTAACTGAAAACTGCTCACTTCCCTGGGGAATAAATCCAGAGGGCCAACCTCTCCAGGCCAAAAACTCAGATCTCCAGCCTCCCACAGGCTGAAGATGGAGACCCGAAGGTTTCTAATCTCTAATCCCATTCTCAGTTTCTAATATCTTGGAGGAACCTCCAAATGTAATGCTGGAGAAACTAAGGCAAGATAAAGATTAGAGAGCTTTTAATATTTTATTTGAAAGGGAAAGATTTACTGGGACCAAATGGATCCATGATTTGGTCCCAGGCCTGAATGAAAGTATCGTCTCCAAGAATCCCCCTTCCAGCCAGCATTCAGCCACCATCCAGCAGCCAATGCAAGTTCTACATGACATATTTATACACAATAGCTAAACAGAGGTGAGGGGTAGAGTCTAAATCTCCAGGCAGGAACCCTCAATTCCTATCTGTGTTGCACAGTGATAGGAGTCCAGCGCTGTACTGGATCAAGCACCAGCATTTTGCTTAATGTCATTTTTAGTGATAATCATCCATTTCTGTGGTTTAATCTTAGATTTGAGAATAGCAAAGATTTTGGTGGCAAGAATTTTATTTTCCATCTATTCGGATGGTGGGGTAGGATTATAAATTCTAACAAATTGGGAGTTAAGAAAGTGTCTGACTACAGACACAAAGTCTGGAGTCCCCATTTCTGAGTTTATTGATAATTTATAACCTTAAAGCAAATAGCCCTGAGTTAAATCAGTCTTCATGAACCAGAGAGGGGGTAGTTTGCAAGTAAGGAGATTGAAGCAGAACAATTAAGGAAACCAAGGCAGGACCAATTAGAAAAACTGAGGCAGAACAATTAGGGAAACTGAGGCATAACCAATTTAGGGAAACTGAGTCAGGACAATAAAAGAGAACTGTGGCCCAACAGAAAGGGATTTGCCTGAACTCTCCCTGGAATCCCTCCAAATTCCTTTAAATAATGGACACATTATTTGTGTTGCACAGTGATAGGAGTCCAGCGCTGTACTGGATCAAGCACCAGCATTTTGCTTAATGTCATTTTTAGTGATAATCATCCATTTCTGTGGTTTAATCTTAGATTTGAGAATGGCAAAGATTTTGGTGGCAAGAATTTTATTTTCCATCTAGGGCACCTGTATCCCCAGAAACCATTGCCAGGCGTGGCTTTATAGGGATGGTTTCTTGGAATGATGGCTTCAAGGATTTGGCCAGTTTGGATACTTGCTCAGCAGCGGGTATTAATGGGAGCAAGGAAAGTGGATTTTTGTTCCATGGTGATTACTTCTCTCCAGGATGGCTACGGACCTAACTTGGAAGTATGGAGTGTTTTGTGTAAGGCACTAATATTCCCAAGACTGTTGAGCTTAGAAACCTGGGCTGTCTACATGAGAATCTGAGAGGAAGTGGTGATTGAATTAACGTCTCTGGTTTGACTTGCTTGGAACAAGCTACCTTCTGTATTAGGGTGCCATGTTGCTGCACTTAGATTTGCTTGTCTGCTTAAAGATGAGAGCAAGGGAATGGATTAATAATAATTGTTAACATGTATATAGCTATGCATCAGACCTTGTGCAAAGCATTTTATGATTATCATCTCAGTGGATACTCACAATAACCCTGGAAAGTAGGTGCTATCATTACCTCCATTTTATAGATCAGGAAATGGGCAAATAGAGGTTATGTTAACTAACTCAGGGCTACCCAGTTTGTAAGCATCTTAGTCTTGATTCAAACTCAGACATTCCTGGTTCTATCCACTGCATTACCTAGAATGATGTGAGGTTTTGGATAGAATAGAAAAAAGAGAACTCATCAGACAAGGACTCCATTTTCTCTGTAAAGTACAAGATTTTTGCTTTCAGTAATGTGGAAAGAGTCATATAGGAAACCTGCAGGCACAGGAGAAGCTTTGGTATAGCCATGATCAGAGTAGAGTCTATCAGAAAAGAAGAAGAAAGAAGAAGGAGGAGGAAGAGGAGTAGAAGAAGAAGGAAAAAGAGGAGGAGAAGAAAAAAATTATCACTCAGAAGACCCCAGTTGATATTATTACAAATAATATAATTCTGTCACAGTATCTTTGAAGATGGTTTTAGCCCATAATGTTATTATATCTAGATAACTTAATTCATCTATGACAGTAAAAAAAAAAGACAAAAGAAGAAACCTAGCTTTAGTAGCTAAATGGGAGTTTTTTATATTTTTGATAAATCATTTAGCATCTGTGCTTTGGCCATTTTTCTTTTAAAGGTTTTGGTTTAATATATTGGATTACTTGTCATCTAGACAATAGAAAAATATCTATGCATATGTTTTAAAAATAAAAAGCTTTAAATTTTTTTAAAAAAAGATTTTGGTTTAGAATCTATTGTGAAGATTAGGAAGCAGTCATATTTCACTTCCCCATTATTGTTTTGGTTGTTATAGGACTGGTTTTATTTACTTGTGGTTTATTGTTTTGATTATGATAGTACTGGTTTTATTTACTTGTGAAGAAGATGAAAAAGATGGGTTTTTAAATGTATGTATTTTCCTATGTATAATTTTCTATATAATCTTTCTAGGCTTCAATTTTCACCTTTGCAAAATGGGGGTAGTAATAGTACTTAGGTCTCAGGGCTATGATGGAAATTATGAAAGATAATGTGTAAAGCACTTTGTAAACATTTAATCTCTAGTTATTACTATCATCACTAACCAAAGCCTTAATTAGACAGTATTTCGTAGTTGATAAGGCATTGGAGATATAATACGGAAGGCTTGTGGTTCGAATTCCACTTTAGTTACTATCTATCTATCTATAGCTATATAACCTTTCTTTGTCAATGCAATAATAGAGTTGGACTCACTGACTTATAAGGTTTCTGCTAATTCTAAACCTATAAAAATATTAATGTGCTGGGAAGTATATAGGAAGTCAGCAGAAATAACCAGTCAGAAGAAACATGATGCTTGAAAAGAGAAAACATACTTTTACATCTCTCCAAGATGAAAAGGATTTGGAGAGAAGGTTGCTTCTGAGTTAGTCACTTTAGGCTAGATGCTGAGAGATTTCAACAAGAGTAATGAGTGAGGACAGCTCATTTTAGATAGTCCAAGTGCCCATCGGCAAAGGTAGAAGTTCCACCAATACACTCCAAAAGGCAGTAATACTGCAGCCTTGTGGTAGAGAGAAATGGGGGAGCAGTGGTTCTAGGAAGCTCCAAATTACTTAAAGGAGAAATGGGAGATAAGCTATGAGAAATGCATAGTTTTTTTTAATTTAAAAAGATTTTATTTTTAATACACATTGCATTATGAATCATGTTGGGAGAGAAAAATCAGAGCAAAAAGGAGAAAGCATGGGAGAGGAAAAAAAAAAAACAGAAAAAAAAGTGAACATAGTATGTGTTGATTTACATTCAGTCTCCATAGATTTTTTTTTTTTCTGGATGCAGATGGCTTTTTCTGTCCAAAGTTTATCAGCAGTGTATTACTGAAACACTGAAAAGAACTAAGTCTTTCATAGTTGAGCACTGCACATTCTTGCTATTATCATATATAATGTATTCCTTGTTCTGCTTGTTTCACTCAGCATCAGTTCATGAAATATTTCTAGGCCTTTAAAAATCAACATTTTTTATAGAACAATAATATCCCATTATCTTCACATACCCCAACTTATTCAGCCATTTTCCAATTGATGGGCATCTATTAATTTTCCAATTCTTTTCTAAATGATATAGCTTTTAAGTCATGTCTGACTCTTCATGACCCTATTTGGGGATTTCTTGGCAAAGATAATAGAATGGTTTGTCGTTTTCTACTTTAGTTCATTGTACAGATAGAGAAACTGAGGCAAATAGGGTTAAATGACTTACCTAGGGACATACAACTAATAAGTGTCTGAGCCTAAATTTGAAGTCAGGAAGATGAGTTTTTTCCTAACTCTAAGTTTAGTACTCTATGTGCTATGGCACTATTTAGCTGCCCAGGAGAAATGTAGTATTTAATTATTGGGTACAGAAAATTGTCACAGGAATATAGATTTAAAGCAAGAAGGGAGATCCATGAGTTCATGTAGGCCAGAGGTGTCAATCTCAAGGCCTGCTGACCATGACCATAACATTCCAAATAGGCTCTAGGCCAGATTGACATATATTTTGGAGATACTTAATAAAATAAATGAAAACACAAGAGAACACAGATAACATTAATAGGTGGTTTTCTAAATCAATATCCAGCTGTCCAGGAGTTCCACATCACTAAATAAATGCTTATAGAATTGAATCGAATTTGAGTCAGATCTTTTTAATTCTTCAGAAATTCTGGTGTCCACATAGCAATTCATAGAATTTTATTATAAAATTCCCAACAGTAGGAACCAACCTATTACTGTTCATACCTCTTTATTCCTGGCAAAAGGCCAAACCAACTGCTGCTTGATCACTTCCAATTAAGGGTGATTTACTTCATCAAAATATGACCCATTTCATTTTCAGACTGCTCTATTGTTAAGAAACATTTTTTAAATGCCATATCAATATCTTCCTCCCTTTGATTTATTCCAGTTGTTCCTTTTCTCATCTCCTGATCCATAGAGAATTTTTCACATCATAGATCTTCAACTATTTCAAGACATATATCATCTCAGTATTGCTCTAAGATGTGCCCTCTCTCCCCCCGTGAGGACACAAATTTTTCTACTTCTATTTCTTCTCTGAACACTAGGTCTCAACTTTCACAAATTCATTTAATCAATTAAATTTAAGTGAATATAGTGATATAATTCATTCCTAACAAGATTTTCAAATATTTTATATTCTTCAAAATTTGAACAAGCTAACTTTTTTAGTCCAAACTACCCAACAATGAAGTATCATTTCTGCTCATAGGAAAAAAAAAGAACTCACTTCCCAATTTTGGGCATTCTCAAATAGTCATAGAATTGTAGGTTTGCAGCTAGAAGGGGACTTAGAAATCAGATCATTTAATACTCATTTTACAGGAAGAAAACTGAAGTATAGATAATTGAAGTATCTAACCCCAGGCCATCCAAGTAGTATAAGCAGTTATTGCTATTCAGTTTATTTTAGTTGTGTCTCACTCTTTATTACACCATTTGTTGTTTTCTTGGCAAAGGTACTGGAGTAGTTGGCCTTTCCCTTCTCTAGCTCATTTTACAGATAAGGAAAATAAGGTAAAATGGTTACTTGCCCAAGATTACACAGCTTAGTAAGTATATGAGGCTAGGTTAAAATTCAGATCTTCCTGATTTGAGGCTGCTAGGGCTGGGTGGGTGGTCAGGAACCTGGGTTCAAATCCAGCTTCAGCTTCATCCTAGGCAAGTCAGTTAACCCTGTTTGCCTCAGTTTCTTCAAATGCTGAACTAAGGAAGGAAACAGCAAATCATTCTAGTATCTTTCCCAAGAAAATCTCAGATGGGGTCAGGAAGAATTGGATACTCCTGAAATAACTGAACAAAAACTTCCTGACTTCAGACTCAGCACTTTATGCATTTCACCACCTAGCTGCCTAGAGCTGGGATTAAAATCCAGATTATATGATGCCAGATTCAGATCCCTTTTCATTGCTTCATGTTTTTTTGCTAGTATCAGGAGGATATAGCCTTTCTTTGATATAACAGGAGAAAGAATTAGACCACAAATCAACACAGTATTTATTAGCATGATTTGATAGATTGCAGTAGACAGCAGAAGACTTCGATGCTGATTTAAGCTAAATGGGAAAAATATAATGAATAAGGAAAAAAAGAAAGAAGTATTACTCAAAGGAAAGAAAATTAGAGCTGCTTTGCTTGAAAAGTGGGAGACATAGTTCTAAGAGTTGATTATTGAACCTAACTTCATCCTATACATTTGAAAGGTATATTATGGCTTTGAGTTTAATAATCTAAACCCAAAATTTTATATATTCATATGTAAATTATCTTATAATCTCAACTGCAGATCTATAAGCAGCATCTCTTTATGTTGTGTCTTATTACTATATGCTAATCACTTTTAGATTTTATTAATTCTATATGGGGAAGTCCTTTAACTCTTGATACTTGTAACTACCTAAGTGAGGTAAACCTTCAGAGGAAAGTAAAATATTGGTTTTACCTTGTGCTGAATCATCTATGAAGACTGAAGATGAATGTAAGCTTCAGAAACAGTCTGTTTTTCTATTCCTGCCAATTTTTAGTATTATGAGTGAATCCAAATCATTATGAAAATTGAAAACATTGAGGTCCAAAACAACTTTAAATTGTCGGTTGTTGAAGCCAGGCATTATCTACTCTGCATTTGGCTTTTTTTGAAATGACTTAACAAGAATAAAATCTCTATTTTAGCTGACCCATTAAAGTCCTACTTCAACCTATAATACCATATGGAATGGAAGTTAGCTTCAGCTATATCTCAGTGGAGCCATAATGATGAAAAAGATGATGATGATGATGATGATGATGATGATGATGATGTCAATAGAGATGATGATATAGGAGAAAAAAGAAAAGAGAAGAAAAAGTTTGATGAGTAAGAGAAAGAGGAGGAAAAGAACAATGGAAAATGAGAAGTAAAAGGAAAAGGAGGAAGAGGAAAAAGGAGGAAATGAGAGAAAAGGGAGTCAAATTAAGAGAAGGAAGAACTGAGGAAGATGACTTTGTAGCATGTCTAAAAGGATTCTAACATGGATTTAACATCTCAAGAGCCTAGCTAAAGTCTTAACCATCAAAACACCACTTTACTATATGTTTTGGCTACAGAGGCTAATGAAGAGGATAGATTCTAATGTGGAGGAGTTGTCAGGTGTTGGTGAAGGAACCACAACTTGAATGATGAAATCATTTGCATTATTGAAGCAAAATCACAAAGAAAGGGCAAGGGAGAAAAGGAGGAGAGGAAAAATAACTGATATAAGTAGAATCTTTGTAGAATTAATCCATTAACCTTTTTTCCAACTCACTATATAAGCTGAGCAAGTATCAGGAAACTGAGGATAGATGATGTTCCAGCTAAGTGGAACAATATATAGAGTACTGAACCTGGAGCCAGGAAGATATGAATTCAAATCTTGAGCATGACATTTAGTAGCTGTGTGATCTTGGTGAGTCATATAACTATCTGCCTCAGTTTCTGGGACATAAATGGGGATAATAACAAAACCTACCTCACAGAAATGAAATAAAATTAATAAAACACTTTGCAAACCTTAAAAGATTTTGTAAATTCTTGTACAATAAAATCAATACAACATAAACAAAGGAGCTGAAAAGAGCCTTAGAGCCCATCGAATCCAATGCTTTCATCTCACAGATAAGGAATCTGGGATCCATGAAGATTAAGTGATTTGTTTAAAGCTATGCAATGACCAAATGGGGGCTTAGCCTAGGACCTATTGGAGGCCAATTAGAATCAGTTTAGTTTTGGTTTAAGATCTGTTTCTTAAGAAATAAATCTAGCCAGTAAACACCACCTTGGAAGGGTTTGGATCCTGATTTACTCAAATTAAATGTAAATAGCATTTCTGTTTTGGTCAGAAATCTGCATCTTCCCCTCCCAGATTAATTCATTCATTCAGATGGATTTTTTGGACTACATAAAAGAGTAGATTCTTTGCCTCAATTGCTACCTAGCCTTAATCACTGAATGTACAGTCTCTCAAAAATTGGGACCTGTGGAAGACCTTAGCTTAAAAAGGTGACGGTCTCCCATTTCATCCAAGACTATCTCCAGTCATCTTTATCTCTATTTTGCCACTGAACCTGAATGGCTTTGGAGTGAAAAGTGAGGCAGGTGACCTCGCTAAATCTAACTCACCTGCATGTCATTTAATCACTTTCCTGATGTCATGGTTCTCTTTGAGAACTAAGGACAAGCAACAACAACAACAGCAAAATCAAATGCACAGTGCTTATCAGCTCAGGATATGAAATCAGAATCTTTTACTCCACAACTATTTCCTTTGACTCTGTACTAAACTGCTTTCCATTTATGGATTAGGATAGAAGGAAAGTGATATAGAAAGATGAGGGTTCACTTTCTGTGGAAAGATGTTTGTGATAACAGAAGGCAGGGATCTGGCTAGCTATTATTTGTTTTAATGTTTGGCCATATTTAGGGATGCCTTATGGTTTGGAGAAAAGTTTCAGAGCTTGTTAGAAGGGTAACAGGAGGCTGAATTATTATTGGTAGGGGTAGTCATATTTCCAAAAAGAAATCAGGTCATTACGCTACATGAAGAATATAACATATCTTAACAACTCCCAACAACACCAAAAGAATATTAAAGCTGGAAGAGAACTTTGACCTTGTCTATTGCAGAAGTTCTTACTCATAGACCTTTTCTTTCTTCCTTTTACTCTTCCTCCCTCCGTCCCTCTCTTACTCCCTCTCTTCCTCTTTCTCTTCTTCCCTCTGTCCTTTCCTCTTTCCCTCCATCCTTCCTCCCTCCCTCCCTGTTTTCTTCCTTCTTCTCACCCTCCCTCCTTTTTTTCTTTCCTCCCTCAAGCTTCCCTCTCTCCCTCCTTCCTTCTTGTTTTCTCTTCTTTCTTCCTTCCTCCTTCTTGCCTCCCTCCCTCCCTCCCTCTCTTACTTTTTTCCCTCTATCTTCTCTTCTTCCTTTTGTTCTCTCATTTTCTCTCTTTTCTTCTCTTCTTTCTTTCTCTCTTCTTTTTCTCTTTCTTTTTTCCTTTTTTCTTTCTTCCTTCTTTTTTTCTTTCTTTCATATTTGTATTGCAATACAATTGTTTTCCTTTGTAATCTTATGCATTTTGTTTGGTGCATTTAAAAACATTATTCTGAAAATGTCTATGAGAAATTTGGAAAAAACATTTGTATGAACCAATATAAAGTAAAATAAACAGAACAAACAGAACAAGATGTGTGTGTTTGTGTGTGTGTGTGTGTGTGTGTGTGTGTGTGTGTGAAGACTAGGTAAATAAAAATCAAGGGAAAATAGCTGAACTCTGATCAATTGGTAGTCACTTATAAATCAATTATAATTTTGTTCATAATTCATAGGCTTCAACAAATTGCTAAAAAGGTCCATGAAACATATAGAAAAAGTTAAGAACCTTGGATCTAGTTCTCTCTTATTTTACAGACGAGAGAACAGAGGCCCAGATTTTTAAACACTTAATTCACATCAATTATATTACCTTTCTTCATAAGATTTTGAAAATCTCTAACATGTCAACTTACTTTGAAATAGTAAAATCCTGAAAACTGTTATGATTTCCCTTGTCCTTTTGTCCTAAACATCAGTTTGAGTCAATTTGGTAAACTAGAGTTTGGTTTTGTTTTAATATCTATAGTCTTGTTTGTAAATTTTTAAAACAATCTAAGATTGGCTGAGGTGATTTGCCCTGATAATTAATAAATTTGGTGTGTTAAATTCTAGCAGAAAAGCATAAAATAATCATCACTTTTTGCACTGTAAGTGAATTTTTAAATATTTAAATAAATATCAGGACAAAAGGAGCAAAAAGAAACTTTATGTTAAGCAGTAGTTCCAAGCAATTTATTTTCTTCCATTCTTTTTTTGGATGAGTTGGGTTACATTTTCATTTATTTATAAATTCTGTTTTTATACCATTTTATACCATATTCCTCCTTATGTACCATCCCTAATAGTGAAGAAAAATTGAAAACCTCCAAGAAAACAAAGATGGACAGTTCTGAATACATATCTTCTATTATTACATATGCTTTTTTCAAATGGAAATTTATTGTTACATATTTTGAATCTTTCCTAATGTTCTGTTGTGCACATGGTTTTTCTTTTTCTTTTTCCTTTTTTTTTTAAAATTATATTTAAGTGTTTTTGGAATTTTTTTATGTGGCATTTGGGGTTAAGTGGTTTGCTTAGGGTCACATGACTAGTATGTGTTAATGGTCTAAGGTCAAATTTGAACTCAGGTCCTCCTGACTCCAAGACTTGTGCTCTATCTACAGCATCATCTAATTGTCCCCTTGTATTTAAGTTTTAAAAGAAAAAAAATTAAAAATAAGGGAATGGATAAACACCTATCTAGCAACTCCATTTTTCTAATGAGCAAAGGAAATTATGATTTATCATCAATTCTCCCAACTATAATTAGTCATTACATTTGATCAAGTTCAGCTTCCTTTCATTCTTGTTTTCATTTATCTTATTGAAAGCAACATGTATCTTGTTCTTTCTTATTCTGTTTATTTTGGTCTATATTGGTTTATATGATGTTTTCTTCTGAATTCTCCAGAATTTTCATTTCTTACTAACAAGATCCTATTACATATGTATATCATAATTTGTTCAGTCATTCTATGATCAATGACTTATGTTTTTTTTTATCTAACTTTTTCTACCACAAAAAAGCTATTCTATTAAAATTGCAGATATTTCTCTATCTGTGGCAATTTATTTTCTAGAAACTTAAAAGAAACGCTATGAACAACACAGTATTTGATTCTGACTTCCCATACATTTCTAGTAATGATAAAAAATAAAGAAAAGAAAAAAGATCTTCCTAGAAACTTTCCCTCTCTCCACCCCCACTTTATCCAATTCAAATTAGAAACATACTAGTTTACCGGGAGGATCTTATTAGCCAACCATTTCCCACCATTATATCTACCCTATTAAAAGTAAAAGTGAGGCTGTGAACTATTAAATTTTTATGTATTAAAATTAAGTTGGTTTAAAAAATAGTAACACCCAGAAAATAAATGTAGCTATTTTAATTCCTCAATCATACCTTTTACCAAAATGCCAGTCAAATTTCTCATAAAACTTTTTCTTCAATTGACTTTTTCATTTTTCCCCAAAATCATGAATTATAGATTATGCATATTTGAATGCTTATTGTAAAGCAAAACAATAACATAATCAGGTTATCCCTGTCAATGGTCAGATACTTTTAACTCACCCTTATTTTAAATTCCAAGTTTGAACAGACTATTTTTCTTTGAAGTGATATGCATATATATATATTTTTGCATATATGCAAAAATTCTCTTGCTTTTATTATAATATATATGCATATACTATAATAAAAGCAAGAGAATTTTTCCTTTTAGTTATGAAAACTCACTGACCTTTAAAAAAGATATTAAATGCCATAATTTCATTTTCCAACTGTAGTTATTTGGTGGTATGAGTTTTGTTTTCCTGTTATTTATTTTTAAATTCATCTGCATATGTCTTTTGCTTTTCTTAAAAGCTCAATTGACCTTTTATAATATAAAGATAAAATGTCTGATACATCTTGGTTTCCATTACTCTTTTTGGCTAAACTGAAAAGGACTACAAGAGACATTTCCCCCAATTCTCAGTTCTGTGAACCAGGGTTTAAATGAAATATATGAAAAGGAGTTTAGAAGAAGTATGCAAAAATAAATTTCTGTCAGCTGGAATAATTGCAACAATAAGGGCATAATTGAAAGCTCCTCTTTTCTTTGTATGACAAACTCAGTGACATACAATATAATTCAATTCGATTCAATTAATTTTAACAAAGATTCATTAACCTACTAGGCAAAGGCACATCACAACACGGTGAAAAATCCTTAGAATCCAGAAAGCTGGGTTGAAGTCCTGCCTTTCCATTACTATCTCCTTTTCTAAATGTTCTCTTTATGTGTATATATATATATATATATATATCTTGGAACTTTTTCAGGAATGGATTTCAAGCTCACTGGAATATAATTTTGAGGTTCTATAAAAATTAAATGCTTTTGCCTTCTTTCTATTGTAACTTATCATTGTCCTATCTACCCTAGGCAATTCTATCTTTTTTGGGTCTTCTTTTCCTATTATAGGGTGTGTGTATATGCATACATACATACATACATATATATGTGTGTGTGTGTGTGTGTATATATATATATATGTACATATAATTTTTATTTTATATGTATATATAAATTTTATTTGAGGGCAACTAGATGGTAAAGTGGTCAGAATGACAGGCCTGGAGTCAGGAAGACTCACCTGCTTGAGTTCATATTTGACTTCAAACATATGCTAGCTATGTAATCCTGGGTAAGTTACTTAACACAGTTTGCTTTAGTTTCCTCATCTGTAAAATAAGCTGGAGAAGGAAATGTCAAGCCACTTGAGTATCTTATCAATAAAATCCCAAATTGGGTTATGAAGAGTTGGGCATGATTATAATGACTGAAAAACGATTGTGCCCTTTGCTTTCCTCCAAGTCCCCAGTTCATTTTCACCATTCATTTTTCTGACACCATTTTTAATTACATTATTCTCTTCTTCAAATTCATAGCAACATTTTCACTATTCTTACTCTCTATATCCAGTCTATTGCCAAAACCTGTTGATTCTGCCTTTATGGCAATATTCTTCCTTTTCTTCTCCTCTGATACAGTCTGGTATAGATCCTCATTACCTCATGCTTAGATAGACTAATGCAAAAGCCAACTCATTGGTCTGTCTACCTCAAAACTCTCTTCACCCCAATCCATCCTCCATTGAGCCACCAAATTGATTTTTCCATAGGTTTGACCATATCCCCACTTGTACTCAATAAATTGTTGTGGCTATCTATCACCTCCAAGATCACATACAACATTACCTGAATGAAGGGCATTTAAAGCTCTTCATAATCTAACCCCATTGTACTTTTTTAGTCTTTTTATACTGAACACCGCCAGCACGCATTTAGGGTTAGGGTCTCCACATAGCTCTGGATCTGGTGATATTGGCTTCTTTACTGAATTCCTTGAAGAAGATACTTCAGGGAACAGTTCTATGCATTTTCTGTGTCCCCTATGCCCGGACTGCTCTCCCTCATTTCCAATTACTGTCTTTCCTGGCTCCTTTAAGTCCCAAATAAAATCTCATCTTCTACAGGACACTTTTCCCAATTTCTCTAATATTTGATTATTTCCTATTTATCCTGTTTATAGCTTATTATGTACAACTTTTTTTTTCATTTCTTGTCTTCCCCATTGAGCTAGAACCAATTTTTGCTTTTTTTTTGTATCCTTTAGACTTAGCTTGGTGACTGGTGCATAGTAGACCCTTAATACATGTTTACTGACTGATTGTTTCTCCCTTTGCCAATCCATTCTCCACAGAGTTTTTTTTTTAATTTAAATTTTATTTTATTTAATAATAACTTTGTATTTACAGTATCCATGCCAGGGTAATTTTTTACAACATTATCCCTTGCACTCGCTTATGTTTCGTTTTTTTCCCCTCCCTCCCTCCACCCCCCCCCCAAGATGGCAAGCAGTCCTATATATGTTAAATATGTTGCAGTATATCCTAGATACAATATATGTTTGCAGAACCGAACAGTTCTCCTGTTGCACAGGGAGAATTGGATTCAGAAGGTAAAAATAACTCGGGAAGAAAATCAAAAATGCAAATAGTTCACATTCATTTCCCAGTGTTCCTTCTCTGGGTGTAGCTGTCTCTGTCCATCATTTATCCATTGAAACTCAGTTAGGTCTCTTTGTCATAGAAATCCACTTCCATCAGAATACATCCTCATACAATATCGTTGTCGAAGTGTATAATGATCTCCTGGTTCTGCTCATCTCACTTAGCATCAGTCCATGTAGGTCTCTCCAAGCCTCTCTGTATTCATCCTGCTGGTCATTCCTTACAGAGCAATAATATTCCATAACATTCATATACCACAATTTACCAAGCCATTCTCCAATTGATGGGCATCCATTCATTTTCCAGTTTCTAGCCACTACAAACAGGGCTGCCACAAACATTTTGGCACATACAGGTCCCTTTCCCTTCTTTAGTATTTCTTTGGGATATAAGCCCAATAGAAACACTGCTGGATCAAAGGGTATGCACGGTTTGATAACTTTTTGGGCATAATTCCAGATTGCTCTTCAGAATGGTTGGATTCGTTCACAACTCCACCAACAATGCATCAGTGTCTCAGTTTTCCCACATCCCCTCCAACATTCATCATTATTTTTTCCTGTCATCTTAGCCAATCTGACAGGTGTGTAGTGATATCTCAGAGTTGTCTTAATTTGCATTTCTCTGATCAATAGTGATTTGGAACACTCTTTCATGTGAGTGGTAATAGTTTCAATTTCATCATCTGAAAATTATCTGTTCATATCCTTTGACCATTTATCAATTGGAGAATGGCTTGATTTTTTATAAATTTGAGTCAGTTCTCTACATATTTTGGAAATGAGGCCTTTATCAGAACCTTTAATTGTAAAGATGTTTTCCCAGTTTGTTGCTTCCCTACTAATCTTGTTTGCATTCGTTCTGTTTGTATAAAGGCTTTTTAATTTGATATAATCAAAATTTTCTATTTTGTGATCAGTAATGGTCTCTAGTTCATCTTTGGTCACAAATTTCTTTCTCCTCCACAAGTCTGAGAGATAAACTATTCTATGTTCCTCTAATTTATTTAGAATCTTGTTCTTTATGCCTAGGTCATGGACCCATTTTGATCTTATCTTGGCATATGGTGTTAAGTGTGGGTCCTTGCCTAATTTCTGCCATACTAATTTCCAGTTATCCCAGCAGTTTTTATCAAATAATGAAATCTTATCCCAAAAGTTAGAATCTTTGGGTTTGTCAAACACTAGATTGCTATAGTTGACTATTCTGTCTTGTGAACCTAACCTTTTCCACTGATCAACTAATCTATTTCTTAGCCAATACCAAATGGTTTTGGTGACTGCTGCTTTATAATATAATTTTAGATCAGGTACAGCTAGACCACCTTCATTTGATTTTTTTTTCATTAATTCCCTTGAGATTCTCGACTTTTTATTGTTCCATATGAATTTTGTTGTTACTTTTTCTAAATCATTAAAATATTTTCTTGGAAGTCTGATTGGTATAGCACTAAATAAATAGATTAGTTTAGGGAGTATTGTCATCTTTATTATATTCGCTCGGCCTATCCAAGAGCACTTAATATTTTTCCAATTATTTAAGTCTGACTTTATTTGTGTGGAAACTTTTTTGTAATTTTGCACAAATAATTCCTGACTTTCCTTTGGTAGGTAGATTCCCAAATATTTTATTCTCCACAGAGTTTTAAAAATAAACTTGCTGAATTATAAGTCTGACCATGCTTTTCTTCTACTCAATAATCTTTAGTGACTCCCTTCACTAACACCTATTTTAGCCAAGTTAAAATATAATCTCCCCAGTTTCAGTTTTAGAGTACTTTATAACTTGATTCTAGTTTTTCTTTTCTACCACATTCCTTTCTGTTATGCAGATTATATTTTAATCAAATTGACCTGAACTATAGCTTTCCCCATACTCAATATCCTATTTTCCATATCTGTCTTTGCACAAGCTGACCCCATGTCCATAGTGAAATGTTCATACCATCTCTTAAATTCTTAACTTTCTTAATGATATAACTCAAGTTCCCCCTTCTACAAGAAACCTTTACTAAACACCATGAGTTTAATTATCATTTCTATGTTGATGACTCCCAGAGGTATAGTTCCAGCTCTAATATTTCTCTTGAGTCCAAGTGCCACATTATCAAATCTTCCAGGTATTTTTGGACTACAAATGACCTGTAGCCACCTCAAAGTCAGCATTTGCAAAAATGAACTCCTTATCTCTCTCTCCAAACCTACCAATTTTTTGAGCTTCCCTATTTCTATGTAAGGCACTATAATCCTTCTAGGCATTGAAGTTTGCAATCTTAGTGTCTTCATTGATATTTATTTAATCTATATATTTCATTAACTGTCAAATCTTATAATTTCTTACTTCACAATGCCTTCTAACAATCTCATCAAAACCCATACTAGCATCATACTAATTGAAGCATTCATCAGCGCTTGCCTAGATTATTGAAATAAGTTCAGAATTGGTCTCCCTGACATAATACTTCCTTTTCTTTGATTTATTCTTTAAAGAGTGATTCAAACAGTTTTTATGAAAAAATAAATCTAATCATCTTATTCTCCTACTCAGTAAACTCCATTGTCTTCCTATTACCTCTAAGATAAAATACAAACTCACCTACTTGACATTTAAAAAATCTTCATGACTTGGTCTCAATATACATTTGTAGCTTTATTATGTATTACACTATTCTTCACATTACAATACTGTGAGTCAATCAAACTGGCCTTGTTATAGGTTCTTCACACAAAGTCTTCCATCTTCTACCTCCATAATTCTCTACTAGCTGTCTCCTGTAGATGGAATTCATTACCTCATAATCTTCATCCTTTAGAATCCCTGGGTTAATCAAAGTTCATCTCAAATGCCAACTTCTTGAGTTCTTTCCTAATTCCTTCAGCTGTTAGTTTTCCAGGCCCCATGTCAATCACTTTATGTCTATTTTGAAAAGCCAATTAGACTGTAAAATGCTTGGAAAAAGAGGTTATTGTATTTGGGTTTTTTTTTTTTTTTACATTTACTTTTTTATCCAACAAGAATACAGTCAAATTCTTATTTATCAATATTTATTTATTAACTGTTTTATATTCTTAGAAGTTAGCATTCTCTTTCCTAATGTTTAGTTGATTATATGTATTATTTTCCAAATATTCTATTCTACACTCTTTACTGCAATTTCTTATGAATGTAGACTATTTGTTGTAATGGGCTGAAGCTCGAGATGATGCACTGAGGTCCAAAGCACATGAGGCTAAATAATAATTGGACCATACTCTATTAATATATATGCTTGGAGAAAGAATGGCCCCTCCCCACTCTTTGTGCAAGTCCTGATGTGTTGTATAGGAAATGACGATTTTGGTGGGCGGAGGCAGAGGAGTGGAGGGAGGAGTGGAAAGAGAGACTGCTGGCTGGCTTCTTATTGCAGGTACTCACATTGCTATCGTGATCCCCCTTCACCTCTTTTGGCTGGGTCCTGTCGCAGCTGCCCATATTGCTATCGCAATCCTCCTTCATCTCAAAAAGAATAAAGATTGAAGATTTTCCCTTACCCTGAATTCCTGATTCCGGCTGATTTTAAAATACGTGGTCATCACATTTATGATTTTGAATTATCTTTATTTTATATTTGAAGGTTTTCAGTTGATGTCAGCTTGCAAAATCTTTTAACAAAATTTGACCTCTCTATGCCTTGGAGTTTAAAGTGCAAAGTTTCACTCCCTCCTCATCCCTTAGAGTCTCATTCAGCCACTTATTATCTGGATTAAGATCATTCAGTGGTTTATTATCTGGATTAATATAAAGAAATTCTAGACAGTTTATTATGGTGATTAGGCTTTTTGATTCTTCTAGGAGATCCATAATTCTTGAATTACTCTTATGTATCCTATTTTCAAGATCAATTGTTTGGCTTATATATTATTCATATAAACTTTTAATGATTTTAATTTTTCTTCCTTTCTGCCAATTTTTCCCATTTATTATATTTTTGAACACTAAATTTGTTATTCTCTCTCACACAGATTTTACTTTTTGGATAGATTATATTTTAGTCTTCAACTTTTCCTATTCTGCTCTGTGTGTGTGTATGTGTGTGTGTGTTAGATATTCCATATTAAGAATGATTCACTCTAATTTATTCTTTTAATTATTTCATTTCTCTTTTGAACCATTCTGGAATTTCTTGTTTTTCTATGATCTCTCGAGAGTATGTAAGATTTTATCTTTCATCACATTATGACATGTTTTCAATGTATTTAAGTTCTATTTGCCTTTTTTGCTCATTCGTCTATTTTTATGATTCTTTTGATTTATCATATTGCATGCTAGGTTTTTACTCAGGATTTATCTTTTGAAGTTGTGGTGTTTAGTCTTTCTCTTATATTTCCCATTCTTTATTATTTATATATCCTTATTACTCATAACTTTTTCTTTCTCTTTTTTCATTGAAAGTTTTTTTTTTATTATTTTCAAAATATTTGCATGGATGATTTTCAACATTTACCCTTGCAAAACCTTGTATTCCAATTTTTTTTCCCTCCCTTCTCTCATCCCCTCCCTAGATGGCAAATAATCTATGTTAAACATTTGCAATTTTTCATGCATATTTCCACAAATATCATGCTGACAAGAAAAATCAGATCAAAAAGGAAAAAAATGAGAAAGAAATCAAAATGCAAGCAATAAATAGCAAAAAGAGTAAAAATATTATGTTGTGATCCACATTTATTTCTCATAGTCCTCTCTCAGTGCAGATGGTTCTCTTCATTACAAGACTATTGGAACTGGTCTGAATCATCTCATTGTTGAATTTCTTTCTCTTTTTATTTCCTTACTGAAATCTATTGAGGCATATTGAGTTCAGTCAGTAGAGTTCATACCCTGGTTAACCGCTCTCTCTGAAAAGGAGATGAATTTTTAGTACTTTTTTCCTATCAGGTTCAAGATTCATTTATTCCTAAATTATGAACACCACATAGCTAAGATTACTTTTCATTCATCTCTCCTTAAACTTATGACAAAGCAGAATCAATATTTGCCTCTTTGTGTAGCATTAGCACTACAAATTTCAATTAGTTCCTGAGTAACAGTTTTATTGAATTTAACATCTTTCAGTTGAATTTCTAGAAATCTCTAGAACCTTATATAAACTTGGAATTCTCTCATCACTGAGAATTCCCAAATCACCATCAAATCTGAGACAAGCTTCTAGAAGTCATCATCCCATTCCTCCATTTGCTCAGATGGTCTGTAACAGGTTTTAACATAATAAGTCTTCTACTTCACCCTCCATTTATTCTGAGCCAAATGCTCTCAATGATATTTTCTTTCTCTATTTCATATATGTTAACACACAAAAAGCAAATTAATTATTTAAATAAAGCATATATGCATGAATGAATGCCTCCACTCCCTCCATCAACATAAGGTTCCATATAGCTATGAAAGCTATAGAACAAATGAAATGAAAAAACTTTAAAAAACCATCACTGTATAAATACAAGAAAATACTAGCCTTATAGATATTCTAGGAAATAATACATGTTAATTGATTGCAGAAATCATTCAAAAGCCAATTTGTTATGATATTCAGATTTACAGGTAGTTGAAATGTATATCTTCATTTTGCATATAGTGTGACTTTTATTGACCTTGATTTCACTGAATTTTTCTGCACCTTCCAAAAAAAAGTAACAGATTTTAGAACTTTTTTTCTATTGAGATCCTTGCAAATCACTCATTTCATCATTCGTGGTCATATCTGTAAGTAAAAATAAATTAGAAATCTATAAGGGAAAATCATAGTCTCTTGTTGACAGTATATTATTGACAATGTGCTTCTTTTGACATGTTAAAATGTCAAGGAGACATTTATCACTCCACAGTTGCTAAAAGACATATTTGGACACTTGTATTCAGTATTCTAATACATGGTTTATGTATGTCTCATTTTGCCATTCTTCCCAACTGATCAGTTCCTACATGCATTCATCAAGCTGGATTCACTTCTAATTTTAATATATGATGCTAGTGGAATGTTCAATTATTTTCTCTTTTGCTTTATTAATTTCATCTATGAAGGAAACAATAATTACAAACAAAGTTAGAATGTCTTTTTTAAAAAAATAAGTAACTATTGTGTAATCTAGCTATACAGTGAGGAATGAATAGGCCTTTATAGGATAGTCTTTTGATTCAAAATTACCCTGGGCATAGCCCATTTTTCAAAACATTGCAGAGCACATCAGAAACTCAAAAAAATGCAAAATACCAGAGTTCAGATGATTTACAAAAGCAACATTGCACCACAGCACCCCATGGCAGACATAGAAAGTAATGATAGTTGGCATTTGGTAGCTATGCTGGTCTGACTGAGCCAGGCAGCCATTGTTCTAGGGCTTTCTTCAAAACTGGAGCCAAGGAAGGATTACATAATAGCCCCATAATTGATTAAGACTATATGTGAGCAAGGATACTCGACAGCTCCCAAATTCCTGAAGACATTATTGATGGAGGTGGAAGGGGGAAATCACTATCTGACTAGGGCACATGATCTTTCACAAGGTGGTTGAATGATCAGTCAACAATGTTTTATGTTGTGGCCCTATTAACTTTGCCTTGTTCTGACCAAGGAGTTGTATCAAGTATTTGCCAGGTCCATGGCATTCTGTGTTCTTTAAGAGGAATAAGAAAGAAAGAATATGGCTGAATAAAAGCAAATCCATCATCACCTCTTTTTTTAAGAAAATAAATCAAAGTTCCTTAACCTACTGATGCCAGTCCAAAAATGACCCTTTTTAAATCTGAAGGACAACATACACACATGCACAAACACAGACATCTATCTTGTACAGAAAATAGATAACCATCTTAGACTTGGGGTCAGAAGGTAACATGGCCCTCTAGTTTGATTATAGGTTCACAGGTCACAGATATAGAGCTAAAAGAGAATTCAGAGGTTATCTAGTAGAAATTACTTATTTTACAGAAAACTAACCTGCAACCCACGGGATGAGAAACAGGTAGAATAATGTACTAATGGAAATAGGCTGTTTTATCAGCTGACACATGCAGATGATCTTTAATTAGAGGACATGCAAATGAAAGGGGATTGAAAAGAACAAGGAAAAAATAAAATGGTAGCAGCTTAATTTTCTTTATTTATTCTTGATTAAAATGTGCACACACACACTGATCCAGTTCATATCAAAGAAATAACCCTGTGTTTGTCTAGCCTGGTGAGCATCTTTTGAACAAAAGAAAAAAAAATAACTGTAGCAGAAAAAGCTTGAAAAATAGACTTTTTCAATAATAGGAAAGGTAGGGGATACTTCAACAGTCGCCTGCATCTCAATCTTGTCACTCCCTCAGATAGATCTATTTTTCCATTTACAGCTATTTTGAATCAAGGCAGTAGAGAATCCTGGTAATATCAGCTGCACAAAGCAGCTAAAATGTGATTCTACTGAAGGGCTCAGAGCATTTCTATTCCTTAACAATCAATGCACAGAGGACATTAACCCTAAGGATTCTCCACTAGAATAGAAAGTCTAGCAGGCTCATCTGTAGTCCTAGTCTGGTTTTATTTGACAGAAATGAATAAAACTGGCCTTTAAATGTTATCCCATTAGCAATTACTAAGGGAATTTATGTATTTAAGCTGAAAATATGATACATTATAAATGGGATCACAATTATTTGAATATTTTGTTAAATCCTTAAAGTAAAATATCCTATCTTCCTGAAAATATTTACTATTGGTCACCTTATAATTTAATATAGCTACATATAAATGTATGTAATCATTTATATATGTGATGCTTCATTTATAAGATAGAATAAACTTTTAAAAATACTTCTTTTAACTGAGCATCACTGCAAAGAATAATAAGAAATTTTAAGAGAAGGCAAAGTCATTAAGTACAAAAACTTTTATTTTTCTCTTTGATTTTTTTAAGGAAGTGGAGGTAGAGGGGGGTTGGGCAGCATGAACCTGTGATTTTATTAAGATACAGAAATCTTAGTGATGAAACTCCCTATATTAATGGCAGCTGGCAAATTATAATTTAAGTACTGTTTAATGTAAGTGTAGCTACGTAGGATAATGGATAGAGCACTGGGCTTAGAGTCAGGAAGACCTGAATTCAAATTTGTCCTCAAATACTTGGTAGCTGACCTTAGATCAGTAAATTAGCTCTGTTTGCCTGAGTTTCCACACTTGTAAAATGATCTGGAGAAGGAAATGGCAAACCCCTTCAATATCTTTGCCAAGAAAACCCCTAAGGGGTCATATATCAGATACTATTTAAAATGACTGAACAACACATTTAAGTACAATTTTACAGAGCTGTCAAAGGGAACTGGAAGGTTAAAAATTTTCCATGGTCTCATAACAAAAATGTGTTAGAAAAAGAGGTTAAACTTGACTTCAAGATCACTCCTCTAGAGGACTCTGCCACAGTACTCCTCACCTTGCCCATAATAGATAGTTGTTAAATATTGAATTAAATTTAGTTGATTAAAATGCATTTGTAACTAATATATCATGTTTCTATGTTACACAGTGATGAAAACATTTCTGTTATTTTGAGTGCTTGTTAACAAATATTTATTTTAAACTCATTTCCTGATGTAGAGATTAGAAGAACTGCCACTGGGTCCTTTTTTTGAATAAAGCTAAAGAACAGTTTTCTAATCTTCAAAGTGAGACGTTCATTCTTGTAGGTTCACATAAAAATCCATTGTGGGTATAAGATGAAAATATTATAAATTCTATTTCGACTTATCTATAAAAAATAAGAATGAAATCAAGTTCTCTGATTATCTAAGATGGATTATCACTGTGCCCTGATTACCTCTGTCAGATGGTCAAATGGGACATATAGTACCTGACATATTCTGAGGATCTGTAGGTGTTCCACAATAGAAGGGATGAAAATAATTTTATTCCTCATTTGCTCACATTCAACATAATGCCACATTATATCTATTTGGTTAAATGAATTTATGTTTTATCAATTTATTTTTAATTTAACTAATGCTCACAAAATGGAGAAGTGGTTTGGAAAGATTACTACAAAGAAAATACCAATTGAAAATAATACTAGTAGTATTAATAACAGTGAATAAAAAAAGCCAGAGCCCACACGTCTACAACCAATATAGTTTCTGTATAAGTCATATTATACAAAGTAAAAAGTCAATAGAGATTTAGTCTCATCTACATCAAGAAATTTATATTTTGATTATATGTACATATCCTATCATTTACAATGTACTTGACCTTGTATTTTTAAAATTATGCCTTAAAATATTAACTAATGAGAGTCTGAAGTCATTGGAACTAATAAAAGATTCAAGAACTCATATCTAAACATTTAATAAAAATCTTTGAAACTGAATTTTCTAATCTCTTTTAAAGTCTTCCAAAAGAATAGTTTTATTTGACTTTGACCCCAGTTGTTGAAAATATAAAAAAGGACACCTGATTAGTCTTTAGGAACAATGGATTGACCATCCTCCACCAGGGAGGATGAACATTTGCTGGCTGTGATTCAACCAAAAAAAATGTGTATTCTTAGTGGATGGCATTATAAAGTGAAAATTAAAAATTTTCAACTAAGAAATCCATTAAAGCCAAATATTAAAATAATCAATTTAGAATCATGACTTTGAATTGTATCATAAAATGTTAAACCAAGAATTTATAACATGAAGGTTGTTCTAATAGAAATTCTATTTTTTGAAAAAATAAGAATGAAACCAGGTCTTCTATTATTTATAATGCATTATCACAGTATCCTTACTGGCTTTTCTTAAAATATTATTAATAATACATTTTAGTGAGGGCAAAAAGAGTTTTGTATAATTAATGTTTTTATACTATTAAGGGTTCTCATGCCATTGGTTTATTTTTTTAAACATTTACCATTTTATATCATTTGCCAAAATACTTTTAAATTAATTTTAATTAAATCCACTTAAATTTCTTTTTTTGTGTAGGTTTTATATATTAGTGCAGTAAACATGTGTATAATTTAGCTATAAATACAAATGTAAAATTAAGACCAGCTTCAATGACTCCTCTTTACAGGATTGTAGAGACTGCTACCATTTCTTTAAGAGGCAATAGAATGTTGGAGAGGTAGTTTAATTATGTTCTGGGTTTTTTTTTTTTTTTTTTTTTTTTTGTGAAGTATCTGTGAGGTGGTGAAAACTTTAACTGTAGTTCTGGAAAAAAAAAATTGATGACTGAAGGGAAGACAGAGAAAAATAATAAAGAGATTGTTTCCTGAGAATAGAATTGAGCTTAAAAAATATCTTGTGAGGAAACATGAAATGAATTCTTGAAAAGGGAATTTAATTGCTATTCCAAAAGAAAAGAGTATTAGAACTGTATTTCAGAACTAAGGAAAATTCAGCAGTCATAATTGTGATTATAGATAATATTATGATCTTGTAACTTATACAGTGTAAATAACTATGTATTTTTGGTATTGTTTTATCATAGTGTTTGTTAATGGTAATACAATATTATCAGTAATCCTGGCCTTTATTTAAATGTAGGAAATTGAGAGGGGGGTTCATATAAAGAGAGAAGTGAGCAAACATTTCTGGAAAAATAAGTTACTCTGGAGTACAGTTTATTAAGTAAATAAAAATATATTTCAGCTGGGGTTCAGAATTGAATTGACTACTGATAGAAATGCTATAGTTTTAGTAATTAACACAGAAGTATTAGAAACAGCCATTCTCCAATTGATAAATGGTCAAAGGATATGAACAGACAATTCTCAGAGTTTTAATTTCTTCAATTAAAACTGTTTATAGCCATATGAAAATATGCTCCAAATCATTATTAATCAGAGAAACGGAAATTAAGACAACTCTGAGATACCACTACACACCTGTCAGATTTGCTAGAATGACAGGGAAAAACAATGCAGAATGTTGGAGGGGATGTGGGAAAACAGGGACACTGATCCATTGTTGGTGGAATTGTGAACACATCCAGCCATTCTGGAGAGCAATTTGGAACTATGCTCAAAAAGTTATCAAACTGTGCATACCCTTTGATCCAGCAGTGTTTCTACTGGGCTTATACCCCAAAGAGATACTAAAGAAGGGAAAGGGACCTGTATGTGCCAAAATATTTGTGGCAGCCCTGTTTGTCGTGGCTAGAAACTGGAAAATGAATGGATGCCCATCAATTGGAGAATGGTTGAGTAAATTGTGGTTTATGAATGTTATGGAATATTATTGTTTTGTAAGAAATGACCAGCAGGATGAATACAGAGAGGACTGGTGAGACTTATATGAACTGATGTTAAGTGAAATGAGCAGAGCTAGGAGATCATTATATACCTCAACGATACTGTATGAAGATGTATTCTGATGGAAGTGGATTTCTTCGACAAAGAGATCTAACTCAGTTTCAATTGATCAAGGATGGACAGAAGCAGCTACACCCAAAGAAAGGACACTGGGAAATGAATATAAACTGCTTGCATTTTTGTTTTTCTTCCCAGGTTATTTTTACCTTCTGAATCCAATTTTCCCTGTGCAACAAGAGAACTGTTCGATTCTGCACACATATATTGTATCTAGGATATACTGTAACCTGTTTAACATGTATAGGACTGCTTGCCATCTGGGGGAGGGGGTGGAGGGAGGGAGGGGAAAAATCGGAACAAAAGAGAGTGCAAGGGATAATGTAAAAAATTATCCTGGCATGGGTTCTGTCAATAAAAAGTTATTTAAAAAAAATCACACACAAAAAAGAAATATTAGAAACTCTGTCCCTTCCTCGACATTGTTTTTTTAGAAGGTGGGATGAGAATAAAAAAGGAAAATAAACTAGAAGCAATATAAAGATGATCACTCCCCTTCCTGCCCTCAGACCACATCTGAGGACCAGTCCTAAACCATGTTACACATATATGGTGTACATATTCTCATTAAAAAAACTGACAGTATAATGCTATCAAATAACTTTGGAGATCACTCTTTTAAGCACCCAAGAGAACTTTTAGATTTCTGCTTTCACAATTGAGTTCATCTGTATTTAGAAGCTTGTATATCTCTTTAAAAAAATCTAAAAAACAAAGAAATAAACAGAACCCCCAAACAAAACAACTTTTTACTCTTCATATTTCTTTTGTTCTCATATGTCAAGGGAAAATGAATATAGCCTCAGAACTTGATTATGGAAATGCTAATCGTCCTCAAAAGTATTCATTTTTCACATTCACTTGATTTTCACTGGAGGAAGATTTTAGATGGAGACTGGCAATAGTAATACCTGCACCCCAAAGAAATAAAATAAAAGGATCATTGAAACATTTTTGAAAATGCACAGGAAGAAGTTCAGAAGGAAACAAATAAGTGGGACAACTTTGCAAACATCTTGACTATATTATGTTTAAAAAGCAGTATGCATGTAATAGACATTCCCAGGTTCACAAAAAATCCTCTTTTTCTCTCATTTTTTGCATATAAAGGTGTTCTTTTTATGTTAAAATGCAGAATCAAAAGAAAAAAGAAAAGGCAATCCTTGTAACAAATAAGCATAGCTAAGCAAAATCAATTCATACTTTTTCCATGTCCAAAAAAGTTTGTTTCTTGCTTCACTTTGGTTCCATCATCTCTTATCAAACTGTCAGTAGTATGTTTTATCATTGGGTCCTCCTCTGGAGTCGTGATTGCTATTGCAACTTAATTCCAATGCTTTCTCCTTTAAAATATTTCCTATTTATCTTGTATCTGTTCATGCATTCATTCAATCATTGATGTATTTATTCATTTATTTATATTTGTTTATACATTGTCTCCCTTATTAGATTGTAAACTCTTTGAGCATTATTTTTGTCTCTTTTTGTATCCCCAGCACTTAGTAGAGAGCCTGGCTTAATAAATGTGTTTTGATTGATCTTTAGTAAAATCACAGGGGAAACTGTGTGGAGGGTGAAATGTAAAGACCAGAGAAAGATAGACAAGTTTGGAAGATTTTTCAATAAAGCAATTTAGAGGTGCTAAAGGCTGTTCTTGAAAGGTTGTAGCTGTAGGAGTGATAAAAAGAAAATGGTTATAAAAGATGTGAAAATAGGAATGGCAAGATTTAGCTAGTAGGATGTTAGGATCATCAATTTAGAACTTGTTATATTTTGTTTCCTACTATTCATGACCCCATGCATTGTCCATAGAGTTTTCTTGGTAAAAACACTGATATGGTTTATCATTTCCATCTCAGATAGCCAAACAGAGATCAAATGACTTACACAAAATTACAGAGTCTGAATTTGAACACAGTTCCTGATTCTAAGTCCAGCACCTTTTCTATCTATCCACTGAGACACCCAGCTATCTCCCAGACAAGCAGAGGTTAAGCAATTTGCCTAACATCATACAACTAGTAAGTATTTGAAGTCTAATTTGAACTCAGGTTTTCCTGCCTCCAGTTTAGCTGCTTTCAGATTTAGACCTAGAAAGGCGTTCAGAGGCTATGGAATCCAACCCCCCACATGAGAAAATTGAAACACCAAAAAGTTAAGTGATATTCATACAGAACAGAACAATTATTAAGTGCATAAGCCAAGACTTGAATCTAGGTCTTCCTGATTCTAAATCCACCATACCATGTAAAGATCACATTAGGGGTGAAGATAACAAATTTGGTTTTGGACACATTGAGTTTGAAGTGCCCACGGTACAACCAGTTCAAAGTGTCTGGGAAGTAATTGGTAATGGAGAATTGAAGATAAGGGCGGAGTCTAGAAACTAATTCCACAAGTCTCCAACTAGAATGTTCTCCCTCCTGTTTAATTTCTACTAATTTCTAAATGCCCAATTCAAATCTTACTTTCTCCATGAAGTTTTCTTAATAAATAAAGACCTTACCAATCTCCTTTCTCTAAACTTCTTACTCCCTTTTTGTCAATGTCATAGTGTTTAATTCTATAATAATAGACTTCTATATAGCATACTACACAGAATCATGAATCATAGGGATCTTAGATGCCATCTAATTCAACATGTATCCACTTTACTACACTTTTGACAAGGATTCTCAGCATTTGAAAATCTTCAATGACAGGGAATTTAATATCTCTGGAGTCAGCCTATTCTGCTTTTGGACAGCTTTGTTAGGAAGTTATAACTTTATATCCAATAACAAATCCAATCCATTTTCTATGTGACAGCTTCCAAGATTTCTGTAGACAGCAATCAGATACTCACCAAATGACCCTTTCTCCAATCTAAATACCCATAGCTCTTTCAATCATTCCCCATAGAATATTACTTAGATATCTCCCCATGGAGCTATCTATTTGCTACAGCATAGACTTGATGGGTAGTTAAGAAGTTGGGCAGCTATAGTGGGAGCCTTCTAGCTATAAGATATTCAACAATATGCAAAGTATGACCATTGAAGGTTATCTCATAAAACTTTCAAGCATCAGAATAGTATATGACAAAATGAAATTCAGTCAACAAGTATTTATGAATTGTTTAGTATGTGCCAGACACTGTGTTAGGTTCTGGGTATACAAAGAGAGGCAAAACCAGCCTCTGGTATCAAGGAGCTTTCATTCTAATCAAGGGTACAAATCGAACATAGTTATGTATATACAGAATGCCTCTTGCATATAAAATGAATGAGTTGGATTCAATGACCTCTTTTTTCATGAGTTGTGGATCTTACCTTCCACCAACATCTTGGACTCCATTGTGATCTTACCTTTGACCTGTCTTCTGCCTTTCACATCATTTTTGTTTCTGGTCTTTTCAGCTACTTGATCTGTAACCATTTTTTTTTTTTTTTTTTGTCGGTGAGAGGCAATTAGGGTTAAGTGACTTGTCCAGCGTCACATATCTAGGAAGTGTTAAGTGTCTGAGTTCAGATTTGAACTCAAGAGCCCTGACTCTAGGGCCAGTGTTTCATCCAGTGTGCCATCTAGCTGCCCCCAAACTGTAGCTATCGTTTCTGATCTTAACTTCTTCAGAAACCATCTCCTCTAGATACTTCTAATTGGACATATAGGTTTCTTCAGGTACTGATCTTAGTTTACTGTGTTCTGCTGGCTTAGGAATGTCCTCACTGGCATCTCTCCTACTCCTTCCGCATATACTACTGTCCAATTAAATTGGACCACTTTCCAGTTCCCCATTGATATGCCATCTTTTCCCATCTCCATAGTTTTTTGTCAGTTTCTAGTTCTGTAATACTACTCTCCATCCTCCTTACCCTTCAAAACTCAGGTCCTTCATGAAACTTTCTTTAATATTTTCAGGAAGAAGTAATCTTTCTTTTCTTTAGCCTCACTTTTGCTTTCTATGTCCTTTTTGCATTCTCAACACTATCTATTTTGTATAATAGTCATTTTTACTATAAACAGAATGAGACTGAGGATATGCTTGTTTTATCTTTGTATTTTACTCAGAAACAAGGATAATTGTCAACATATAATAATATTATATTCTGACCAAAATAACCTGGAGCATAAGCAAATAATGAACACTTATTGACTTACAGTATCTACTTAGTAAATATTCATAAGGGAGTCACTGTGATAATTTAGAAGTGGATGGGACCTCAAATGTTATTTAGTCCAACCTCCTCATTTCAGAGGAGGAAACTGACACCCAAAGAAGTTAAATGGTTTGCCTAAGGTAACACATACAAATAGCTACTACAGTGGGTAAAGATCTGGTCCTAGAACCAGATAGACCTGATTTCAAATCTCTTCTTTAACCATTTACAAGTTATGTGACCTTGGGTATGCCTCTGCTTTAGTAAATAATAATAAGGTTAGTAGCAATTGAGGCAAAGAATCTTCTCTTTCACTTAGTCCAAAAAAAAGAGCTAGAAAAATAAGGAAATGAATGAATGAATCTGGGAGAGGAAGACCCTCAGAGTTTCTGGTCAAAACAGAAATGACTACAATTTACATTCAATCTGAGTCAATCAGGACTCTAACAATGATCAAATGGAGCTAGGCCTAGGACCTATTGGTGGCCAATTAGAATCAGATTAGTTTTGGTTTAAGGCCTGGTCCTTAAGAAAAAAAATCTAGCCAGTAAACTTCAAAACATTTTGGGAGGATGCAAAAGAGAAAAAAAATGTTTATAAGAGTATCTGTAGATAAGGTTATGATAACCTGTTGACAGAGGGAGGGAAGGAAAGAAGATCAAAGAAAAAAAGAAGGAAGGTTGGATGGAAGAAAAGAAAGAAGGAAGGAAGGAAAGAAGAAAAGGAAGGAAGGAAAGAAGGAAAGGAAGGATGAAAGAGCGAGGAAAGAAGGAGAGAGGAAGGAAGGAAAGGAAAAGTGAGGGAGGGAAGAAGGAAGGAAGGGAGGGAAAGAGGAAAAAAGGAAGGGAGGAAGGGAGGGAGGAAGGGAAGGAAGAAAGAAGGAAGGGAGGAAGGTGATCAATTCCAGTTTGTGGGCCAGGTTGTTATTTTTCCTTTGTTCTCAAAGAGGACCAGGACATCAGGGTGATGATGCATGACAAGCAAGTGAATTGGATTTAAATGTGGGAGGGCTATACAAGGTTACCTGCCTTACTTTCTCCTCCAAATTTATCTGGGTCCAGTGGCAAGATGTAGATCAGATGACTGGAGATGATCCTGGATGAAAAGGAAACTAAAACCCTGAGGATCTTCCCCTCTTCGATTCATTCATTCATTTTTTTTTTTTTATCTAGATCTTTTTTTGACTAGGTGAAAGAGGAGATTCTTTGCTTCATTTGCTCCTCAGCCTTAATCACTGAATGAGTGTGGCCTCAGTCAAAACAGCCCTGTTGAAGACCTTAGCTTAAAAAGGCCAAGGTCTTCCATTGCATCTAGGCTCTCTCCAATAATCCTGCTCTATATCCAGATGGTTCTGGAGGGGAAAGTGAGGCAAGTGACCTTGCACAGACTTCTCTCACTTAAATCCAACTCACCTTCACATCATGTCATCACCTCCTGATGTCATGGTTCTCTTCGAGAAGAAGGACATACAACAACAATAATAATAACTTCTACCTCTCAGGATGGCTGTGAGGATCAAATGTTATAATACCTGTAAAAATGTTTTGTAAACCTAAAAACACTGATATAGATACTCACTGTTAGTAAGCATCAGAGACAGCGCTTGAACCCACTTTTTCCTGATTCTCAAGTCACTGTTTTTTCTCCTGGCAACATGTACTATACTACCCTATGGGAAATTTGAACTAAATTTGTTTAATAATGCCAAAGTTTAAGAGAGAATTTCTTATTGAATAAAGTAGCTTTCCTGAACCTGTTTTTTTTTTTTTTTTCCTTTTGGACATGACACTGATACTATATTGAATTTGAACTTGGGATGATTTGAACTCAGGAATACGAGCCTTCCTAACTCCAGCTTTATTGTTCTATCACTTAGCCATCTAGCTGTCCAGCTTTGTCTTTCTCTTTCTCTCTGTCTCTCTGTCTCTATCTCTGTCACTGTCTGTCACTCTGTCTCTCTCCACAAATTCATAGACCCCCTTCTCTCCCCATCCCTGAACTGAACTGAATCCATAGACTTTAGAAGTTTAAGAGCCCCCTTTTGTATACATTTGAAAATATACTTTTACATATGAGCTCAGAGTGCCTCCTTCTTTACTTTAGCTATTGAATTACAGCATTGAGTTGATTATTATCTCAGGGATCCTGCAAATGAATGTCTTTAGGGAAGTGATTCATTCTTATTCTGGTTTCTGCAAGTGATGTGAATGGGATATCTAATATTAGCTATTTGTAATCTGAGCTTGTGGTTTGGAAGGATACCTTTAAAATGTATCATAGGCAAAGATGGTTACATTTATTGGAGTTATGAGTGCAATTTACAAAGTCAAACAGGATTGTGAAAATTCCGTAAGCATTATTCAAAGGTAACTGCGAGACTAAGCTTCAAAAGCTATAGACCATTCTTATAAACTTATCCCTGGGGATGTTGGCTTAATCTACTCTGACTCAGAGTTGGGGAGGCATCCAAAGCCTGTCTGAGATTCATGGGAACTGCCTAGATGGGTTTTGTTCTCACTTCTGTTTAAGGTCTCAGTTTCACTCCATTCAGCCTTCTCTGGGGGTTGAGGTAATAATGTTGTGGTCCTCATCCAGCTGGTTTCGGCAGTTGAAAATGCCATCCCCACTCCCTCTCCCCCGTCTCTCTGTATTAGCATCCACCTGGCCTTTGGGTTTATGGCCTCATAAAATATCATTGGCACTCTTTGGAAATGGGTATTTTGGTGTTGGCCAAAGCAGAGCCCCATTTCCTTTCTTCTGCCATAAATTGGAGCCAACCAGTAATCCACTTATCGACTTGTCACTATTAGAAAACAAAACTCTCTCCTCCCTTGGAATCAGACACTTCAAACCATTACTCATTTCTTTTTCTTTTTTTTTTTTTTTTCTTTTTTTTTTTTTTTTTAATGATGTCACTTCCAAGGAGAACAATAAAAAGTTGGGGGTTGAATTAAAATTCAACCTGCCTAAAACATAATTTTATATCCCAGGACGTGTTTTTGACTAATGGATCAAAAACCCTTTGCTCAACTACAACTAATAAGCTAAGAATGAAAAGAAGTGTTACAGGAAAACAATTTACCCAGAGGAAGAAAAAAATGAGTGAGGTAATTGGAGTTAGGGGACAAATGATAGATCTGTGCCTCCATCTGAGTGATTCAATTGTATTACATTCTAGTGCTGTGTTAGTCCCAGATCTCTGGGGGATATTTAATCCAAGCCATTGTTATCTGGAATAATTGTGCCACAGTAAAATTCAAGAGAAAGGTTTGGGGTATGGAGGAAGAGATCAGTGCTAAGTTCCTGTTGAAGGCTGAGGAAGGGGGGTGGGGAAGGGAGGAAGCAAATATGAATTGCCTTCACCATACATTTTTGTTGAGTCTACAATATGCTTTCAGGAAGACAATAGAATTCTGTACCTTAAAGAATTATTCAAGGTCTCATTAGAAAAGGGATTCTCACCTAAGTTAAAAATGAAAAGGGCCAAGCTCCAGGCCAATTGAATGACAGGAGCTAGCCCTGAGATGTCACTGGGGTTAGCACCTCTCTCAATTACAGAAGACAGTCGAATTTAATCCAATATGTAGTGCAGAGAAAAGGAGAGGGGGGGGGTAATAGACTGCTGAAGCTCATGGAGCTGTAAAACCGCAGCAAGAAGATTATTAACTGGGGAGAAAAAAATCAGGCCTCTTCTGATGTTTCATAAATTCTATTTTTGCTAATGGACAATTAGTGGATAGTTACAGTAAGTTCTAGCACAGAAAGGGAAATTAGTTTTATAGCTCCTTGAAAATAACCAACATAAATAATAAGAAATAATGAACTTTTAAATCTACTCTGTTGTAAGGGGGTGTAAATTCAGCTGCATGGGATTAAAGGGGTCAAAGGTGTAATTAATACTAGTAACTAACTGCTATATTCAAGCCCAGAATGCCATTGCTTTACACGGTCTTATGGACTGGCTTTTATTCACTTGTCCACATGAGGATAATTGAGTCATAATGCCAAAAAGCATAGTTTGACATGGGTTTGTATTTTCAATACTCTGACCTATCATGATGCAACTGCAAATGAGCAAGTGCAAGATATACTTAGCATGTGGCTGCCATAAAAGAACTCTACTAACTTCCATTAGCAGCTAGATGGTCTGGGTATCAGGCTTGAAATCAAGAAGACTTGAGTTCAAAACTAGCCTCAGAAACTTACTAGCTATATGATCCTGGGCAAATCATTTAAACTCATTTGCCTCAGTTTCCTTATTCTTATTCTTAAAATTAAAATATTCCTTATTCATAAATTGAGCAAAGAAGGAAATAGCAAATCATTTCAGTAACTTTGCCAAGAATTCCTAACTCTCCCACTGACCAAGAACCAAAACTTCCCTCCCCAATACCAAGGCATCACAAAGATTCAGATACAACTGAAAATGATTGAACAAATGGCTTCCTTGCTGTTCCTTCAACAAAACACTCTTCAAACTGGGAATTTCCAATAGTTGCTTTCCATGCCTAGAATTTTCTGCCTCCTGGCTTCCCTGGTTACCTTCAAGCCTCAGCTCAAAATCTATTTTCTCATTCCCTTTAATGCTGGTGCCCTCCCTCTGTAATGGCCTCAGTCAAACTCAAACCTATGGAAGACTTTAGCTTAAAAAAGCCAAGGTCTTCCATCATATTCATAACTATCCCCAGTCTTTTTGATTTATATCTGGCTACTGGACCAGATGGCTCTGGAGGGGAAAGTAAGGCAGGTGATCTTGCACAGCCCTCCCTTACTTAAATCTAATTCATGTCATGGTATCACCTCTCTGATATTATGTTCCCTTTGAAAAAGAAGGACAAACAACAACGATCCTGTATATAACTTGTTCATATGGTCATTTTTCAGGTTCATAGTTGGTACTTAATAAATGTTTACTGATTGAGAGACATTGGTTGAGGCAAATTGTCATTCTCCTACATCTATTTTATTTCTTCCATATTCTTATCTCTTCAATTGTGATTTCTACTCATTTGGACTGCTCCTTCTAACTCTGCTTCATGATTCTTGTATTAATTAAACTTGGGGATTTATCTGGCTTAACTCTTTAGTGGCATTTTGGTTATCTTTTCAGATTCTTATCTTCTCATATCCCTTTTACCCAAATTAACCATCCTTTCCCCCAGGCTTGTTACTTTTCCATAATTCCCAGAAATCTTCAGTTCCATCTCTAAAAGGAAAGGGTAGTGAGTCAAGATGGATTCTTACATATAAAATGACCTTTATTCATCACCTATGACAACCTTATGTTAATGCTCTACTACCTTGTCTAGATTTCTCCTTGCATAATACATCACTGGGTTCATCACCCAATCTGTATTTGAAGGCTTTCCAGCTTTAAAGACCTACAAGTATTTGATTTTCATCAATGTAGTCAAGGGTCACCTTCACGGCTCAATAAGGAATCTGGGTAGGATTAGATAAGATGATGTGTGTATGTCTTTTAGAAATTCATTGAAAGTAACCTGTAAGTAGAATTACTTACAAGAAAAAGGTCAGATAGAAATTGGGAATGCCCTAAAAGCAATTGCATTGAGAGAGTGGGAGAATTTTAATAAAATTGAAATGATCTTCTACATAAGATACTGCCTCTGGCTATAAGTGACATATATTAGAAAACTGGAGGTTGAGAAAAGAGACTTGTCAGTTTTGGCATCTTGGTTCCTGTTACCATGTAGGAGTTGGAATTCTGACAGACCTGAAGTTAGGGTGTAGGACATAATGTGGGTCATGACACTCACTGTCTGTATGAAGAACTCTGAACCGAAATGAAACTAAAGAAGATAAAACCAAGATGGCAGAGTAACAGGAAGAAGTACAGTCTGGCCAGACTACCTGTAAATAGATCTAGAAAACACACTATATTGAATCCTGATGGCAAAGTCTTAGAATAAAAATCACAAAGAATAATTTTCCTAGGTTTGGAAAGAGAAAAAGTGGTCTGCCAACATTAGCAATGGGGGTTAAATCAAATATGGTCATGTAATACATTCTAGCATAGGATGATTTTAGAAAAGGCTGGAGAGACTTTTTTTTTTTTTTTTTGTATTTCTTTTTGCATTTCTCTCAGTTCTTTCCCTAATTTTCCCCTATCTCTCTTACTTGATTTTTGAAGTTCCCTTTGAACTCTTCCATGGCTTGAGCCCAATTCTTATTTTTCTTGGAGGCTTTGGATGTAGGAGATTCAACTTTGCTATAATCTTCTGAGCATGTATTTTAATCCTCCTTGTTATCATAACTTTTATAATGCCGGAGAAACCGAGGCAGGAGAGAGATTAGAGAGTTTTTAATATTTTATTAATGGGAGAGTATAATTGACTGGACAGGATTCTCGTCTCAAATTATCCAGTCAGACAGAGATAAGTATACTGGGACCAAGGAATCCATGTTGGTCCCAGAGCTGGAGGAGACTGCCATCCCAAAGAATCCAGTGGACAGCATCCAGCATCCAGCTACCAGCCTCCAGCAATGAATGGAGGAACCCCAACTTCTTAAATATCTTCTCTCTAAACAAAGGAAGGGGTGAGAAGCGCAGGAAAACTTCTGTCAGGATGGGAGAGGCCATAAATCCTAAAAACCCAGAGAGAGAATGTCTGAATACACAGAAATAAAGATATCAGTGAGGTATCTTGGAATATTTTAGAGGGATATTGTAAATTCTTGAGGACAGAAAAGAGTCAGGAGGTCTACTCTCTTGTTCTTGCTAACAATTTATAACCTTAGAGCAAATAGTCCTCTGTAATGGGCTGAGGCTTGAGTTGATGCACTGAGGTCCCAAACACGTGAGGCTAAATAATAATTGGACCATACTTTATTAATATATATATATGCTTGGAGAAAGAATGGCCCCCGCCCACTTTGTGCAAGTCCTGATGTATTGTATAGGAAATGACGATTTTGGTGGGTGGAGGCAGGGGAGTGGAGAGGGAGAAAGAGAGATTGCTGGCTGGTCTTGACACAGCTTGCTATCGCGACTGTCCTTCACCTCCAATCCCCCTCTGCTAGCTGGCTTCCTGTTTGCCCATATTGCTATCGCAATCTTTCTTCACCTCTTCACTTCAATAAATATTGAAGATTTTTCCCTTAACCTGAATTCCTGACTCCAGCTGATTTTAAATACGTGGTCATCACAGTTCTCAGTTTTAATGACCCAGAGGGGGATTTACAACTAAGGGATTGAGACAGAACAGTTACAGAAACTGAGACAAGGGAAACTAATGCAGGGAAACTGAGTCAAGACAGTTAAAGAGAACTGTGGATAACACTTTTAATGGTCAGAAACTTTTTATATATTTTTTTTTCTGCTCATTTTTGTAGCCTATTTTAACTGTTTGTTAAAGTAGAGTTCTGTTTCCAGTGTTGAGGATGCATTGTCCCAAGATTCAGGGGATTTGTGCAGCTGTTTTCAGAAATCCTTCCAGAAATACTACCACATGTACTCTTTTGTGTCCTGTCTCACTGTATCTGTAAGATCTAGTGTGCTGGTAGGGCTGGGGTTCTTTGGCCTGCGCAGCGTTGGTAGTGCAGACGCCCATCTCAAAGTCACAGACCCTCTCCATTGACTTTCCAAATCCTCCCTGGTGACCCTGGGCTGAGAGGTCCAGAGGCCTCCAGTACTGTTGCTGATTCAGAGTTGGGCCAGTTAGGGGCTGGGGATGGGTCCAGAGCTGCACTAACATGCTCTGCAGCTGGGCTGAAGGCTGGATTCCCACCCCGGTGTCACTGATCTTTTCTGCTGAACTTCTAAGTTGTCTTTGGCTGGAACATGTTCTACTCTATCTTTTGGGGTATTCTGATGTTTAGAGTCATTATTTAAAGGAATTTGGAGCAGTTTGGAGACAAGTGTTGGCAAATTTCTGCTTTTACTCTGCCATCTTGGCTTTCCTCAGGTCTGGAGAGATACATGAACTGTTGCTAAGTGAAGTGAGTAGAACCAAGAGAACACTGTACATAGCAACAATAAGATTATATGATGATCAATTCTGATGGATGTGGCTCTTTTCAACAGCGAGGTGATTCAGGCCAGTTCCAATGGTCTTGTAATGGAGAGAGCCATCTGCACCCCGAGAAAGGACTGTGGGATTGAGTGGATCACAACACAATATTTTCACTTTTGTTGTTGTTTTCTTGCTTTTAGTTTTCTTCCTCTTTTTCCCCTTTTTGATATGATTTTGCTTGTGTAGCATGATAAATGTTGAAATATGTATAGAAGAATTGCACATATTTAACCTATATGGATTACTTGCTATCTGGGGGAAGGAGTAGAGAGAAGAGAAGGACAAAAATTTTGGAATACAAGGTTTTGTAAGGGTAAATGTTGAAAACTATGCATATGTTTTGAAAATAAACAAGCTTTTAAAATGTATTCTAACAGGACAGGAAGAGGTCTCAAATTAAGCAAAGGGGTATAAACTCTACAAGATGCATAGATAGGTGTGAATTGGCATCTTTGTCATTCACTACCTAACTTTGGAGTAGAGATCTAGGACTGAGTGAGGAGATGATTACAATCCAGGATGAGAATTGAAAGTCACAGGTACTAGGATGTGTACTAAATAATTTCAGAAGTAAGCAGCAGCTCTGAGTGTCTTGGATTCCAGAAGTGGTTCATGGTCTCAGTTCTACATTCCAGTCCATTCTAATTAGTTGAGATTTCCAGCTAGCCAATAGTAGATGAATTCAATAGCAGCCTCCTGGACTCCCCCAATTCAGGGGAGAAATTTGAAGACTCATACCAGGAGGGCTAGATCAAACCACTTTGGGAGAACTGAAAACTTGAAGGTCCCCGGTCTGAGTTGTTCTTGAGAGGCTGGAAAAGCAATACTCTTACTACCCCTAAGAAAGCACCTGGAAGACCTAGATAAACAATCTTTCTAGGAGTGGCTACAATCAATCTCAACATAAAGTCTGAAATCAGAAAGTAGACTGGGAAAATGAGTAAAAACAAACAAAAAAAATCCATAAAAGGGTATTTTGATACTAGAAATACCAGAAGAAAATCTTAACTCTCAAACATCTAAAACACAATTTGGGTACAAGTTCTACTAGTATCCCTAGAAATGGTATTTTAAAAATGATATATGAATGCTAGTGAAAAATTGGAAAAGAATTATTGAAGGAAGAATTGGAAAAGGAATCAATATTTATTTTTGGCACAAGATGTACAAAACCTTGCCCAAGTAACAAACTCCTTCAAAATCAGAATGGACCAAATAGATGATAATAACTCTGTGAAATAGAGACAAGCTGATAGTGCAAGTAGATAGGCTGCTGGATCTGGGATCAGGAAGAAGAGTTCAAATCTAGCCCCAAACATGAATTATATTATGTAAGTCCCTTAACTTCTGTTAGCCTCATTTTTCTCAACAGTAAAATGGGGATAATAATAACTTTTACCTGGAGGGGTTTTGTGAGTTTCATATGAAATAATATTTGTAAAAATAAGTGCTTAGCATAATGGCTGATATTCTGATCGCTAATACACATTCCCAATCAAAGCAAAGATAAAGGATTGAACATAATAGAAGAATATGTAAAGTATCTCATATGAAAAATAATTGACCTGTAAAATAGATTAATGATAGATAACTTAACAATCATTTGACTACTTAAAAGTTAATACGTTAATCTCTCTCTCTCTCTCTCTCCCACACACACGTTCTTGCTTTCTCTCAAACACACACACACTCTCTCTCTCTCTCTCTCTCTCTCTCTCTCTCTCTCTCTCTCTCTCTCTCTTTCTCTCTCTCTCTCTCTCTCTCTCTCTCTCTCTCTCTCTCTCTCACACACACACACACACACACACACACACACACACAAACCTGAACATCATATTTCAAGAAATTATAAAAGAAAATAATCCAGATACCTTAGAACTTGAGAACAAAACAGAAATGGAAAGAATTCACCTGTCACTTCCTGAAAGAAACACCAAAATGAAAATTCTTAATATTGGACTTAAAATCCAGAACTTCCAGGAAAAAGAAATATATTGCAAGTAACCAGAAAAAATAATTTAAATACAAAGGAGCCAAAGTTAGGATCACACAAAGTTTAGCAACCACCATTACAAAGAAGTGGAAGGTTTGGAATGCAATGTTCCCAAATAAAGACTATAGGCCTGCAACCAAAGTGACTTACCTAGAAAGCCTTAGTATATATTTCCCCTACAAGAGAAAAAAGATAGAACTTCAATGAAATAGAGGGTTTTCAATCATTCTGGATGAAAAGAACAGAATTGATTAGAAATTTTGAATGGAAAATATAAGTATCCAAGAAAAATACAAAAATAATGAAGATGAACAATTATAATTATGAGACTAAAATATGATATTTATATTATAATATGGGGAGGTGACAAACATGTTCTTTCACAATCCTACCATCAAGAGTCATAGAGAAATTCTAAATAGCCAGACACACTGAGAGTGGTTCTGGCATGTCTTGATAATCTAAAAAGAAAGAATGGAAAAGTATGAAAAGTGGAGGTAGAGGAATGAAGAAGAAGAATAGGGAAAATGATATTGCACAATTGGGGTATGCTTATAGAAATCTCTGAAACAAAAGGGAGAGGTGAAGGAAATGGGAGGACATTTGAACTTCACTCATCTGAACTAAATAAAGGAGGAAAAAGACACAGCTGGATACAGAAATCATTTTCACTCTATAGGAAGACAGAAAGGGAAGAGGGGATAATAGAGTACATTAATGTAATAATTAGTTTAAAGCAAAAAAAAAAAACAAACAAAAAAAAAACCTCTAAGGCTGAAGAAAATATTTATGAGCTCTTTTTATGGTTGCAGAACATTGAAAATTGACAGAATTTCCATCATGTGGAGCTATATAAGATATGATATATAAACTAGATGTAATATTCTCCCACAAGTACATATAGCATTCAGGAGCTACATGTGGCAAAAGAAAATAACTTACATCCTAAACAGTCCCATCTCAGAAAAAGAAATAAAACAAGCTATTAACCAACTCCCTAAGAAAAAATTCCCAGGACCAGATGGATTTACATGTGAATTCTACCAAACATTTAAAGAACAATTAACTGCAATGCTAAATAAACTATTTGAAAAAATAGGGATTGAAGGAGTCCTACTAAACTCCTTTTACGACACAGATATGGTACTGATACCTAAACCAGGTAGGCTGAAAACAGAGAAAGAAAATTATAGATTAAGCTCCCTAATGAATATTGATGCTGAAATCTTAAATAAAATATTAGCAAAAAGATTACAGAAAATCATCCCCAAGATAATACACTATAACCAAGTAGGATTTATGCCAGGAATGCAGGGCTGGTTCAATATTAGGAAAACTATTAGCATAATCGACTACATCAATAACCAAACAAACAAAAACCATATAATCATCTCAATAGATGCAGAAAAAGCATTTGATAAAATCCAACATCCATTCCTAATAAAAACAGTTGAGAGTATAGGAATAAATGGACTTTTCCTTAAAATAGTCAGGAGCATATATGTAAAACCATCAGTAAACATCATATGCAATGGGGAAAAACTGGGACCTTTCCCAGTAAGATCTGGAGTGAAGCAATGTTGCCCACTATCACCATTATTAGTCAATATTGTACTAGAAACACTAGCCTCGGCAATGAGTCGAGAAAGAGATTAAAGGAATTAGAGTAGGCAAGGAGGAAACCAAACTATCACTCTTTGCAGATGATATGATGGTATACCTAGAGAACCACAGAAGTTCTACTAAAAAGCTATTAGAAATAATTCATAACTTTAGCAAAGTAGCAGAATACAAAATAAATCCCCACAAATCATCAGCATTGTTATACATCACCAACAAAATCCAACAGCAGGAAATACAAAGAGAAATTCCATTCAAAATAACTGTTGACAGCATAAAATATTTGGGAATCTATCTACCAAAGGAAAGTCAGGAATTATATGAGCAAAATTACAAAAAACTTTCCACACAAATAAAGTCAGATTTAAATAATTAGAAAACATTAAATGCTCTTGGATAGGCCGAGCGAATATAATAAAGATGACAATACTCCCTAAACAAATCTATTTATTTAGTGCTATACCAATCAGACTTCCAAGAAAATATTTTAATGATCTAGAAAAAATAACAACAAAATTCACATGGAACAATAAAAGGTCAAGAATCTCAAGGGAATTAATGGAAAAAAAAATCAAATGAAGGTGGCCTAGCTGTACCTGATCTAAAACTATATTATAAAGCAGCAGTCACCAAAACCATTTGGTATTGGCAGAGAAATAGATTAGTTGATCAGTGGAATAAGTTAGGTTCACAAGACAGAATAGTCAACTATAGCAATCTAGTGTTTGACAAACCCAAAGAGCCTAACTTTTGGGATAAGAGTTCATTATTTGATAAAAACTGCTGGGATAACTGGAAATTAATATGGCAGAAAATTAGACATGGACCCACACTTAACACCGTATACCAAGATAAGATCAAAATGGGTCCATGATTTAAGCATAAAGAACGAGATTATAAATAAATTAGAGGAACATAGGATAGTTTATCTCTTAGACTTGTGGAGGAGAAATTTGTGACCAAAGATGAACTAGACACCATTACTGATCACAAAATAGAAAATTTTGATTATATCAAATTAAAAAGCCTTTATACAAACAGAACGAATGCAAACAAGATTAGTAGGGAAGCAACAAACTGGGAAAACATCTTTACAATTAAAGGTTCTGATAAAGGCCTCATTTCCAAAATATATAGAGAACTGACTCAAATTTATAAAGAATCAAGCCATTCTCCAATTGATAAATGGTCAAAGGATATGAACAGACAATTTTCAGATGATGAAATTGGAACTATTACCATTCATATGAAAGAGTGTTCCAAATCACTATTGATCAGAGAAATGCAAATGAAGACAACTCTGAGATACCACTACACACCTGTCAGATTGGCTAAAATGACAGGAAAAAATAATGATGAATGTTGGAGGGGATGCGGGAAAACTAGGACACTGATGCTTTGTTGGTGGAGTTGTGAACGAATCCAACCATTCTGGAGAGCAATCTGGAATTATGCTCAAAATGTTATCAAACTGTGCATACCCTTTGATTCAGCAGTATTACTTCTGAGCTTATATCCCAAAGAAATACTAAAGAAGGGAAAGGGACCTGTATGTGCCAAAATGTTTGTGGCAGCCCTGTTTAAAGTGGCTAGAAACTGGAAAATGAATGGATGCCCATCAATTGGAGAATGGTTGGGTAAATTGTGGTATGTAAATATTATGGAATATTATTGTTCTATAAGAAATGACCAGCAGGATGAATACAGAGAAGCTTGGAGAGACTTACATGAACTGATGCTAAATGAAATGAACAGAACCAGGAGATCATTATGTACTTCAACAACCATACTGTATGAAGATGTATTCTGATGGAAATGGATTTCTTTGACAAAGAGACCTAACTCAATTTCAATTGATCAATGACAGTCAGAAGCAGCTACACCCAAAGAAAGAACACTGGGAAATGAATGTAAACTATTTGCATTTTTGTTTTTCTTCCCGGGTTATTTTTACCTTCTAAATCCAATTCTCCCTGTGCAACAAGAGAACTGTTCGGTTCTGCATACATATATTGTATTTAGGATATACTGCAACATATTTAACATATATAGAACTGCTTGCCATCTAGGGGAGGAGGTGAAGGGAGGGAGAGGAAAAATCGGAACAGAAGCGAGTGCAAGGGATAATGTTGTAAAAAATTACCCTGGCATGGGTTCTGTCGATAAAAAGTTATTATAAAATAAATAAATTAATTTAAAAAAAAAAAAGAAAGAAAATAACTTACAGTTCCTGGAACTCTTTTATGTAGAGTTCTGAAAATATCCCCCTTAGGTCATAACTTTCTATTAGGCTCCATGTAAAATCTTGAAGCTTGCTTTCCTTGCTGTTTTGAGTTTCCTCTGTTTCCTCTGCAGATACTGAATCTAGGGACACTGTTAAGATGCCCATGAGAATTCCAAATCTCCTGACCTTCCAAAGTTGACAAGGTCATGTTCTTGGTATAGAAAGAAGAGGAGAATATTTAGAATGATTCTTCCCCAGTGCATACAAAATTAGATGAAACAGTTTCTGGAAAGAGAGTTAAAAAATGGCATCTGAGGCAAAAACAAAACAAAAAAAAAAAGCCCTGAGGATTCTCTTATCAGAAATCAGGAAGCAGTCTTCTCTCCTGGCTTGCCACTAGGAACATTCAATCTGAATCTGCTTGTTATTTTCTAGAAAACCTACAGTGCAAGAAAGAGTGTGAAAAAGTATGCATTTAATGCATTTGTTTGAAGGACTGACTAAAATCTTATCAGAGTTACAGTACCTAACGATTTACTCTAGGTAGGGTGGGGTGATTGATTCAAGGGCCTTTTGTCTTTATATAACTTTAGTAATTAATGTGAAAATATCAGAGCATACCAACATACTTTTTGTTTACCTTAGAACCAGGAATGAGAAAGAATAGGAAAGACAGGCTTGTAGCACATAAGAGGTCTATTTAGTTTCGTGCCCCTTAGGAAACCTAAAGACTAGGAAGTTATCATCCTTCAACATTACATCAGCTTTGGTATTCATACCTCATCAGTATCCTCTTACTCTCTTGCCCTTCTTATTGAAAGACTGGAGGGCAGAGCCAAAAACTCCTCCCAAAGCCTCTGTTTAGAAAGAAATTTCAGTTCAGCCAACCTCTTCATTTCTCACCAGCTGCATTCTTTGGACTGGAGTCTAGCATGATCCCTTTCTGTGGACTTTCTTCTCCTTTTCTGATTTTCAGCTTCCTTTTTGTGAACTGTGTTCCCTCTCCCATAAGATTGTAAGCTCCTTGAGGGCCAGAGATTATCTTTATTTTTCTTATTTGGAACCTCTTATTTGACTAATTTCTATTGACTGAAAACAACCTTATGCAGACTCTACAGCTGGCTGATTAGCCTGATTCTTTCTAACACAAATAATTTCATAATCCCCAACTGTTTGTGGCAATGAAAAAAGGATATGAATAAGGAACCTTGATTTTAAACCTATTAGACAAATTATAGGATTTAGAGCTGAAAGGAACTCCAGGATACCTCACTTCTTTCTTGCTCCTGCTTAATAAATTAGGAGACTGAGGCCTGTGGAGGAAGAAATGACACGATCAAGACAATATAGGTATAACTACTAAAAGTAGATCTTGAATTCAACTCCAGTATTTTTTCCACTATTCCACAATATTTTATCTTTATGCCGAGTGACGATGAGAAAGTCGGTCAATCTCTGAGAGATTTTATAATGAGGATAACAATAATTATATCACTTTCCACCTTTACAACTCTAATATATATTTGTGGGGACAGGGGAAGGAAGAAAAGAGGGAAAAAAGAAATGTACATATCTTTATTATATATATTTAAAAGGAATATGAAGTTTCATGTGCAATCATTTTTGTTTTACAAAATTAAATGTTATGGAAATGTTTATTTTATTCTGTAAATGAAGCATAAAGTAAATAAAAAACCCTAAATGTTAAATATAAGTTAACATTCATACTAGTTGTGGTCCATACATGTGTAGTTATTGTGAGTATTCACCTCCAAAATGACTGCATTTTATATATATTTAAATAGTTTTGGTATTGACTTATTCAATTCATATCAACCCTTTTTTTCTCCAATAGAATGTCAGCTCCCTTAGGGCAGAGAACACTCAATTTTTTGTCTTTTTGTCCCCAGCTCCTGGCATGTAAAACGCTAGTTGAATAAATGCTAGTTGGATTGATTTAAATTGTTGACATATGAGAATTTGCAGTAGATTGTTCAGTGGATAAATATGGATTTCCTTAAAAGGCTTATAGGAAGCTCATTTTAAGTATCCCCTTTACATTCCCTCAGATTTACAAGACACCTCTGTTATTTTAATGGTTTGAGATATAAAAATTAAATTAGTCTGTTGCTTATTGAAGATGGAAGTGAATTTTCAATACAGATTTAATTTTCTTCTTCCTTTCTGTAGACAGGAAGGCTACTAGTTTTATTGATTATTCTTCTGCTCTATGAAAATCACATTATACAACATCAGCTGTGTCCCAAATCACCTGATATGAAAAAAAGTGTAGCCTCTATAATGAAAATGAACAAATACTATAAAGCAAGAAAATTGATAAGGGAATGGATTTCAGAAAATCTAACAATATTGTTTTTGCACTCATCACTTCTAATGAAAATCATACATTACTTAGGGATAATCACTGGTTATGTCACTTTAATGAAATATTTTGATTTATCTTCAGTCTTTATTTTTTCATAAAAAAAAATTTTCATCAGATTCAAGTTGCTGGAGAGGACATGATCCTAGAGAACAAGGGCAATATTTTCAACATTTCAGTTCTATAGTTCCTTCAAAATGCATTCTAGTTCTGTGGATTTCTTTTCCTTCTCTCTCTCCTTCTATCTCTTCTCTATCCCATCCCCCACAGTTCATATTTTTGTTATGTTTTCTCATCATTGCTCTACATTTTATATTTTGCTAATTTTTAAAATATTAGGTTTTTTTTTAAAAAATCAATGCTCTTGACTGAGTTTTTCATGAAAAAACTGAAGAGATAAAATATTATTTGTCAAAGCATTATATTCTACCTACTGGAAAATGATTTATTTTGAAATAAATTTCACTTTTTTTACAAGAACAGGAAAATATAGATTAAAACATTACAATTATTGTACAAAGAAAAGACAATCTCTCTTCTCCAGCAGCTGCATAATTACAATAACACTAAAATAACTTCATTTTGTCTCACATGGAATATTTTTTCTTTGAATATTCAAGGAGAAGTACAATAATTAACTCTGCATACAGTTTCCATCACTGAATTTCATCTGATGAATTTAGCAAAATATCTTCCTTAAATGCCTTGGGTTATTTTATTAAGAATCAAGGTAAAAGTAGTCTTGAGTAAAACTCATTCTTTCTATGACAATGATAAAATTAGGCCCTAGTTGATGTAAACATGATAAAAATAAATAATTCAAGAGAGTATGCATCTTTTAAAAAACAAACTTGACAATTTTGACACTTTTTCTGAAAAAATAGTTCACAACTTTCCTGGAAATTGCTGTGCAAAGAGCTTTGTGATTTTGGTTTTTCTCTTTGCTATAAATAAAACGGTGGATCTCTTTTAGGGATCTCCTAGTACCTTTAATTACAGCTCCAATTTTATATGTAGTGAAATTTTTACTTCCATACATACAAGACTTGTTTTGATGAATTAATACTGGAAATATAAAGGATTCTGCTATCTCAGGGTAACTTGTTCTTAAGGAGATTTATCTATTTTCCTGTCTAGTTATAGAGATGTATGTATGTATACATGTATAGATGTATGTAAACATGGATAATAGATGAATAATGTAAACAAATAGATGATTGAGATCACCAATGACCAAAAGACTGAGCAATAAATTTAGAGTGCTAAGACCCATGTTTAAATGATCTTTCTACAGCTTCTATGTAAAATCAGTTAAGCTGTTCTTTTCTAGTCTAAAATTTCCTCACCTATGTTTAACTAGATGGAGGCACTTTTCAGTTTTAAAGTATATGATCTTACATAGATATAATATGTGCTGGCCACCAAAACTGTTGCATTAATACCTTTCACATAGGTAATAAGGATAGGTACTCACTCTATAGGCAGGCTCACTTCAGTCTTCTCTAATATAGGCAGGTATAGGTTTAACTTTGCTGTAGGCTATCCCTACTATTTCATCACTTAAGTTCCCATCTTATTCTTAATTTACATAGAACTACCCACTCATTGTGGACATTTAAAAATTTTAAACAAAATTATTTACTTCAAATAATCCTGCTTTCAAGCCAGGACTATCTGCATAAGAATCTAACCTGTAAATCCCAAGATATCTTGACAGATTTCAGCAATCAGAATTTATATTCCTTTGGGCAGAGTCCCTGATAATAAGTGTATGATTCCTTATATAGACACAAAGAGAAGAAAGAAGAAGAGAAAGAGGGAGGGACAGAGAAAGGGAGAAAGAGGGGGAATGAAAGAAGGAAGGAAAGAATGAATGAATAAATGAACAAAGGATGTAGCAGCATTGCCCAACAGGAACTGGCCTATTTGGTCCTCAGTGGGACAGATAGTACTATTCACTATTCACTTGTTGTTTGTTGTTCATTCTAGAAGAGTGTGTGACTCAGAATGTTAAGTGATCACCATTAAAAAAAAAAAAAAAAACTAGAGAGCAAAATGAAAATTTATTATACATTCTCATGAGAAGCAGTTATCCCTCCAGTCGAACAAACAATCAAAAGGAGGAGGCATCTTGGGGACAGTTCTGAAACTTTAAATAGTCCCTAACACAAATACCACTCCCCATTAACCCTCATCTTCATTGGCCGAAGGTCTTACATTCTACATATGGGAACTACCCAGGAAACTGAATTTTGGCCAATAGGTACATAGCTACCTATATTTTTTGTATCTCTTTGAGGTATAGATCAACTAGTAGTATTGTTGGATCAAAGGATATACACGGTTTTGTAGCTTTTTGGGTGTAGTGAATTAATGTCCCATTTCTCCCACATTTCCTCCATTATTTGTAATTTTTCTTTTGTATCATATTTAACCAATTTCATGGGTGTGAGATGGTAGATTATGATTTGCTCTTGTCTAATCAGTAGTGATTTAGAATATTATTTTTCATATGACTATTGATAATTTTGATTTCTTCTTCTGAAAACTGACTATTCACATCCTTTTAAAATCAATTATCAGTTGGGGAGTGCCTCTTATTTTTATAAATTTGGATCAATTTGGTATATATTTGAGAAATGAGACCTTTATCAAAGAAACTTGCTGTAATTTCCCCCTCCTAACTTCTAGTTTATTGTTATCCTTCTATTCTTGGCTGCATTAGTTTTGTTTGTGCAAAAGTTTTATAATTGCATCCAAACAAAATTATCTATTTTACTTCCTTTAATTCTGTTTATCTCTTATTTGGTTTCTACTGGTGCTTCATTTATATGGGTTCTAGGCAAAACTCCACTCTTGTGTCTCAGAATTTTCTTTTCAATCTATTAACTTGTTTGGGTTTAGAAGAGTGTCTCACTGTGACCTTTGTTGACCCTACCATTCGAGAGTTCAATTTGGGGTGTTACTTTAAAGTTATTTGGAGGACAATGTTGGCAGGGCTTAGTTCAAAGCTTCTCTACTCTTCCATCTTCAGGTATCCACTTTCAAATTTCAAATCTTGTGATTCTGTATTTTTCTTGAATTATATAAACATTATGTTGTATGTATATATGTTCAGGAAGGCTATGATCAGGATTTCTTATTCTAATTTTTCACTTTCACCATGCCGTATTTCCTGTTCTAACTATCCATTAAATACAGACCCATACTCTCCCACACGTATAGTCTGATATATCACAATTTCCAACTATGTATACATTGTATAAACATATAGATGTATAAACTCAAATTGCTTATTCTTTATCAGTGTTCACTAATGTTAATCTTGCTCAGAAAAGTCATCATTATTCATCAAGCTTTCCTGTAGTATTCTAACATAGATCATTAATGCTAATTCCAAAGAATTGTTTTTAATGTTCATGAATAAATCAAGGCAAATGTTTCAAGCTCTAGGGACTATATACTTATGTTCTGAATGAATACATTTCCATTCATAAATAAAGACCATATGTTACATAATGCAAAAAAATTTCATTCAATGGAAAAAAATGTTGTACTTTAAAAATTGAATATGAACCCACTACCTGAAATATTTAAAATTATTATGGCATTATCTATGGCTTATAAAGTTCTATGTTATATTTTTATGACAAATAGATTTACCTGAGATTAAAATCTTATAACAGTGATACTCTTTATATAAAGTAGCTTTAAAAATAAGTAGTTGATTTAAATGCTCTATTAAATCCCATTAACAGCAAATTGTTCCCATGGGGGTTGATGCATAAAAATATGATAGTACAATAAATACCTTACATTTTAACAAGAAACTGGTGTTGAAATGGTATCATCAAAAATAACAAGGGATCTCAGCTTCTAAAGGGATGTTATAAAATAGTACATTATCATTTTGATTTGCTCTTCTTTGTATTCCCCAAACCTGGTGAGGAAGAGAAATATTTTCTATAACTTCTGTTCTGCCTTGCTTAGAATCCTAGAATGTTTCAGTAGTCTGAGCAAAGTCATAACTAATATCAGAGTGATAGAGTTTTTTTCTTAGGGTACCAGTGTCTGGATAGGTTCACCAACACATGTGTGTATGTTGGAGAGAAGTTATTCTCTGGGCCACTAACACTACTCTCTTCTTTGTCATCTTACTTCCTCCACTTGTTTTTAACCTTCAAGTAAAAGAATTCTAAGTTACCACTCACACGAAGTACTCAAGAATAAGAAATATTGCATAAATCTATTTGAGAAAAATATGGAAAGTTCTTAAATGCCATCTTATATTTCTAAGACAATTCATAGATCTGGTCAGAGGTTTCTTGATCCAGTTTCTGATGATCAAATATATATATATTTTTAAAAAGCAACAATGCTTTTTTCCCCTGCGGCAACTGGAGTTAAGTGACTTGCCCAGGGTCACACAGCTAGGAAGTGTTAAGTGTCTGAGGTCAGATTTGAACTTGGGTCCTCCTGACTTAAGGGCTGGTGCTCTTTCCATTGCACTACCTAGCTGCTCCAGGAATAATGCTTTTTTTAAAAAAATTTTTTGCCAGTTCTATTAGACTTTGAGTTCCTTGAAAATAGGGATTGCTCTTGCTTTTCTTTTGTATGCTTAGTGCTTAGCATATAGCATATGGTACATAGTAATTTTTTGAATACTTGTTGAGTAACTGACTGTTCTTACAAACAATTGATACAAGCTAAAAAAAAAATCAATGAAAAGTTGGATGTTTGTTTCTATATTGCACTTACAGGCTAAAATTAAAGATGATGTAAGGAGACATATGTCTCTGAACAAATTCTTCTTTTGAATAAATTCTTCTCTTGACCTTATAAAATCTATCTATATTAATTATTATTATTTTCTTTCCCCTTCATTTTTTTTTCCATCAGCGAACAAGTACAAATCAGAAATTATCATGAAAGCAGTGATGGGATATGACAATCGATTATATACTGTGAGTTGCTGCATAATTAGCTCTGTGGAGCCAAAACATGGCCTATTTCCCTCCTCTTCTTAGGTTTCTAAATTAAATGTGAATTATTTCAAATTTTCTAAAGTGTAAGCTTATTTACTCCTTTTCTCACAATTTTTCTCCTTCCCTCCATTAGATACTAGCAAACTGATCCTGAATACATCAAGACTCAACCTACTACTGAGTTCTCTCATTGAGAACTTCAAAAGCAACAGGCCAGGATATGAATTATTAAAAACTAAAATGCATTAAAAAATACAGATTGCTTAGAATATAACATTCAGTCAGATAGCCAATTAGTGCTTTAGAATAGCAGTAGCAAACTCAAATAAAAATGGGGACCACTAAAACATAAACAAGGACTTTATAGGCTCTAATATCAACTAAGAAAACACACAGCTTTACATATTTGTCTTTTTTATTAATACATCAACACATTAAAATCAGATAGGAAATATATTTTAATTTGATTCAGGCCATACTGGGGAGCATTATGGGCCATTTTGCTGTAGAGGCTATGGAGCTGAAGCCTGTGGGCTGTGTGTTTTATACCTCTGCTTTAGGGTTGAATATATCTTAGGAATTTGTTCCAGATAGACAGAAATTCAAGTTAAAGTTGAATAGAAGGAGCCAATTATGTTTAATCACTTTAAAGAATATTTATAGAATTCTAAATGATACCTAATGTTAGATATCACAAAACCCCATTTTTGAAATCACTAATTTTGTTGCAGTGATACCATTCAATTGGAAATCAATGTAATGTCCAAAGAATTAAAAAAAATCATAGGAAATATAATGGAAAAATGCATAAGGAGTTTAAGTGGGTTATCACATATTATGCTATGTCACATTCACATGATTTCACATGGAAGCAGAGAAGGTATTGGAAAGGTCATTTAGCAAGAGTGGGGATATAATCAATATTTGGAGGGTTGCAATGTTAACAGTAAAATATTCAAAGAATCAAAGAAAGGTCTCCAGGATTTTGAGTTTGATTCATTATAAAGATTTATAGACACAATCAAAAACTGCAAAGGGTAAAAATATCTGGAAGACTCGCTGCCTGTCCTTATGGAGGGGGAAAAAATCCTATAACTATGAGAGCATAGGTCCATTAAAGCATTAGGAAAAAAAAATTGAGACAAAAGTATTAGGCAAGGAAATTCTCATTTTGAGTACCTAGACATTTTGTATCTATATTAAAAATAGTTTGTTCTAGAAGATAGTCAAGAGTACCAAAAAATATCCAAAATTGAAAATGATTCTATTTTTTCTTTTAAATAGTATTTTCTCTTAATTATATGTAAAGACAATGGTAAACATTCATATTTTTATAAAATTTTGAATTCCAAAATTTTTCCTTCTTTCCTTCCCCTCCTTCGCCCCAACATAGTATGCAACATAAATTATATATGTGCAATTATGTAATGTATATTTCCCTAATAGTCATGTTGTAGAAGAAGAAACAGAGCAAAAAAAAAATTATAAAAAAGAAAGGAAAAATAGTGTGGTTTTTCTGCATTCAGACTTTATCAGTTCTTTATCTGGGTATGAATAGAATATTCTATTATGACCCTTTTGGAATTATTTCAGATCATTGTATTATTGAGAAGAGCTAGGTACTTGATCATTACACAATGTTGTTATTATTGTGTATAAGGTTCTCTTGATTCTGTTCACTTCACTTTTTAACGTTTCATGTAAATTTTTCCAGGTTTTTCTGAAATTTTCCTGCTCATAATTTCTATAGCACATTAGTATTCCATTACATTTATATATGACAATTTGTTCAGCCCTTCCACAATTGATGGGCATCCCATCAGTTTTCAATTCTTTGCTATCACAAAAAGAGCTGCTACAAATATTTTTGTCCATATAGATATTTTCCCCTTTTCTATGAAGTTGATTCCATTCTTACAGACAGGAAATGAAAAGATAGTAATATGAGTGACATTTCTGAAACAGGTGTTTGCGTAAAGGAAGGTTATTGATTTGGTAATGCAAAATACAAATTCAATATCAGATTTGAGGAAAGATGAAAAATGAAATAATATCTATTATTAAAACTACTCCAATTTTGCATATTTAATAAATAGACTGTTGAAAACTGGAAAAGAAGACATGAAGAAAATCACATAGTCATCTCAATACTAAATGGGGCTTTGTAAAAATCCCATGGATGACATACATTTCTCTCTGACTCTCTCCTACTAGCCTCATGCTAATTATGAAACCCAGCCTCTGAATTAGCTCTGGACTGGCAGAATCCACAAATATTGGGAGTGCAACAAATTAACAGCAGAAGATAATTTCAAAGATCACCAGAAAAGGTCTATTTCAATTGAAAATGGGAATGAGGCAGCAAAGTGGAAACAGCTGAGCACAAATGCCAGAACAGTGCAGAGTCCTGGGGCAGTGTGGACACTGCTGGGCAGTGTAGATTCCATGTGGTGGAGAATCTATGGGGAGGAAACAGACCAGAAAAAGACTTTTTCTGGTCTGTTTCATTTGGAAACAGGAGGGAGGCAGTCAAGCACGACCAGATGAGCATAAACATCAGTGCAGACAGCGCAGAGTCCTGGGGTGGTGAGGACTCCACAGTATGGAGAATCTACAGGGAGGAATCCACAGCAGTGTTTGCCACTCTGCTCTGGTTGCAAGCCAGTAGATCAATAAAGAAGTTAGAAAACATCCAAAACAAACATAAAAGGCAAATAGTGAACCCCAAAATGCCAGGATCTCATGGGACCTGGCCATGCCCACCCAGCATCTTGTGGATGGGTCAACACTGATCCAGCACAGCCATGCTTATAAAGGACCTACAGGAAGCTTGGAAAACCTTCCCTGCCCTAAAGATAGACCTTAGCTTTTTTTAAAAAAAAATTAAATAAAAAGGTAAAGAGAGCTCTGATGATAGTCAGCTTCTATGGTGAAAGAGAAGAACAGACTCCAGACCCTGAGGAGACTAAACATAGATCATCGCCAGATAAAGTCCCCAAAGATAATATAACCTGATCCCCACAAAAGGCTCACCTAGAAGCATTTTAAAAAGATGTTAAAAGAGAGCTAGAAGAAAAATGAGGAAAGGAAAGGAAAATTTTGCAAAAGGGTTTGGAAAAGGCAAATAACTCACTAAAAAAAAAAGATTTGATAAAATGGAAAAAGAAAACAACTACCCGAAAAACAGAATTTGTGAAACAGAAAAAGAAAATAATTCCTTAAAAAACAGAATTTCTGAAATAGAAAAAAATCTATATAACAAAACAACTTATTTAAAAATAAAATTGGACAAATACAAAAAGAAGTAAAAAAAGTCAATGAAGAAAAGAATTCACTAAAATTCAGAATGGAACAAATGGAAATGAATGACTCAATGAGACAACAAAAATCAGTCAAGCAAAACCAAAAGAATGAAAAAAAAATAGAAAAAATATAAAATACCAAATTGGGAAAACAACCAACCTGGAAAATAGATTTAGGAGAGACAGTCTAAGGATTTTTGGACTCCCCGAAATCCATGATGAGAAAACGAACCTAGACACTATTTTTCAGGAAATCATCAAAGAGAACTGCCTGGATATTATAGAATAAGAAGGTAAAATGAACATTGAAAGAATTCACCAAACACCTCCTGAAAGAGATCACAAAGTTAAAACCCCAAGGAATATCATGGCTAAATTTCTGAACTATTGGACCAAAGAAAAAATATCAGAAGTGGCCATAATGAAGCAGTTCAAATACTGGGGAGCCACAATAAGGAGTACTCAGGACCTAGCAGCTTCCACTTTAAAAAAGCAAAGGGCCTGAAATCTGAAATTCTGAAAGGTGAAGGAACTTGGAATGTAGCCAAGAACAAATTACCCTACAAAACTGAGCATTCTCTTTTAGGGAAGAAGATATACATTCAATGAAACTGGTGAATTTCATTTATTTTTGATAAAAGGACCAGAGCTAAACAAAAAAAATATATATATAGAACTATAAAAAGGTAAAAAAGAAGAAAAAAAACTTGAGAACCTGTAGTGGGCTGAGGCTTGAGTTGATGCACTGAGGTCCCAAGCACATGAGGCTAAATATTAATTGGACCATACTCTATTAATATATAAGCTTGGAGAAAGAATGGCCCCCACCCACTCTTTGTGCAAGTCCTGATGTGTTGTATAGGAAATGACAATTTGGTGGGTGGAGGCGGGGGAGTGGAAAAGGAAGGGGAGGAGAGACTTTTGGGATTGCCATTGCCACGGTTGGCTCAGCTCGTTTCTCTCTCTGTTAGCTGGCTTCCTGTCGTAACTACCTATATTTGCTATCGCAATCTTTCTTGCCTATATTTGCTATCGCAATCCTTATTCACCTCTTCACTTCAATAAATATTGAAGATTTTTCCCTTAACCTGAATTCCTGACTCAGGCTGATTTTAAATACGCGGTCATTACATTTGGCGCCCAAGCGTGGGAACCAAGGACCCTACTCTCACTGAAGAAGTCTCCAGTGACCAGGAACTTAGGTGAGTATAAGAAAAACAGGGAACTTATTTTCTTAAAGACTAAAGCAGTAACTTTTTGGCTGAAATGGGACAGATCCTAGGTAAAGATTCTCCATCCCCCACCCCAACACCCCCACTTCCCTTTGGTGCTTTTCATCTCCCTTCCTGAGATGTCAGGGAGGGCATGATTATCTCCTTTTTAGTGCTTTCACCTCCCTTCCTGAGAAGTCAGGGGGGTCGTGATCACCTCCTTTTCGGTGCTTTTACCTCCTTTCCTGAGAAATCAGGGAGGGTGTGATCACCTCCCCTTGGGGGCTCTGACCTCCCTGAGGAGTTAGGGATGGCAGGATCACCTGTGTTCTAAAACAAAAGAAAGCGGGAGATGTAATGGGCTGAGGCTTGAGTTGATGCACTGAGGTCCCAAGCACATGAGGCTAAATATTAATTGGACCATACTCTATTAATATATAAGCTTGGAGAAAGAATGGCCCCCACCCACTCTTTGTGCATGTCCTGATGTGTTGTATAGGAAATGACGATTTTGGTGGGTGGAGGCGGGGGAGTGGAAAAGGAAGGGGAGGAGAGACTTTTGGGATTGCCATTGCCACGGTTGGCTCAGCTCGTGTCTCTCTCTGTTAGCTGGCTTCCTGTCGCAACTACCTATATTTGCTATCGCAATCCTTATTCACCTCTTCACTTCAATAAATATTGAAGATTTTTCCCTTAACCTGAATTCCTGACTCCGGCTGATTTTAAATACGCGGTCATTACAAGAATCATTTCTGTTATGGGGAGAGAGAGAGAGAGAGAGAGAGAGAGAATACATGTGTACTCTGATTTTACTGTTATAATATAAAAAAGAAACTAGAGGTGGAAGGAGGATTATAACAAAAAAGGAGGAAAGGGGAGATTAAAAAGAGGGAAACTACATCACAGGAAGAGGCAAAGAAAACTTATTACAATTGAGGGAAAGGAGGAAGGTGATGAATATTGTGTGAATCTTACTCTCATCAGATTTGGCTAAAAGAAAGAATATTAGATAAATTTGGTTTTATGGAGAAACTTCTCTGACCTTATCGAAAAGTGGGAGGGGAAAAAAGAAAAGGAAAGGGGTGAATAAATAGAAGGGAAAACTGAAAGAGTAGGGGAAAGGTATAAGAAAGGGGGATGGGTCTCTAGAGGAGGAAGACTGATTGAGGCAAATAGTGCTAAGTAAAATATTGGGAAGGAGGGAAAGGGGAAAAATGTTATGGGCCAGCACTTGAAACAATGTGCTAAGTCAGTGGAATTGATAGAGACAATGGTTATTTAGCATGGTGCTTAACAGCTCTCTAGTTCAGTACATGTACTTAGTACTTAATATAGTTCTACAAAATTCACACCTTTGATAAGAGATGAAATAAGCTTGGACAAACTCAGCCAGAATTGGAACTAGAGAAGACAGAGACTCTGGTGGTAGTCCTCCTGCCTCCCTCACAGAAACCAAAACACATTCAGGAGGACCTCAAGAAGCTGGCAAAAGCAGAGAAGACAAAGGACTGTCAGCAGGAGCTTAAGCTCTTGGAACCAAGGAGAGATAGGCCTCTAAGAAAGCTAAGCGAGCCCAAGAAAAGGAGATAAGACTTTGAAAGAGACAATAAAGGATTTGGACTTTAACCCCTGACTGCACTTGTGGTGATTACTGAACTGAAATGAAGGCTTCTTCCAGAGACCCAAAGTAAACCTCAACAGAGAACATTACATTTTAAAGAGAATATTACAGAAAAGGAAAGAGAAAAGGATAATTTGGGGTTAATATGATGGCAGGAAATACAGAATTAGTCATTTTAAGTATAAATGTGAATGGGGTGAACTCTCCTATAAAACTTAAACGGATAACAGACTAGATTAAAAGCCAGAATCCTACAATATGTTGTTTACAAGAAACACATTTAAAGCAGAGGAATACATAAGAATAAAGGTAAAAAGTAGAGCAGAATCTATTATGCTTCAGGTGAAGTAAAAAAAGCAGGGGTAGCCATTCTGATCTCAGATCAAGCAAAAGCAAAAATTGATCTAATTAAAAGAGATAAGGAAGAAAACTAGAACTTGCTAAAGGGTACCATAGATAATGAAGCAATATCAATACTAAATATATATACACCAAATGGTGCATCGAAAGGAATTAAAGAGGTAAATACAATACTGAAGAAGTTAGGTATGATAGATCTTTGAAGAAAATTGAATGGAGACAGAAAGGAGTACACTTTCTTCTTGGCAGTTCATGGAACCTGTACAAAAATTGACCATATATTAGGACATTAAAAATCACAAAATTAAATGCAGAAAGGCAGAAATAGTGAATGTATTTTTTCAGATCACTATACAATAAAAATTGAATTCAATAAAAAAGCTAGGAGAAAATAAACCAAAAAGTAATTGGAAACTAAATAATCTCATCCTGGAGAATGAATAGGTGAAACAACAAATCATAGATACAATAATTTCATTCAAGAGAATGACAATAATGAGACAACATACCAAAATATGTGGGATGCAGCCAAAGTGGTAATAAAGTGAAATCTTACATCTCTGGATGCTTAATTGCATAAAATAGAGAAAGAAAAGATCAATGAATTGGACTTGCACCTAAAAAAAGTTAGAAAAAGAACAAACTAAACCCCCCAATCAAATACCAAACTTGAAATTCTAAAAATAAAAGGAGAAATTAATAAAATTGAAAGTAAAAAAAATACTATTGAATTAATGAATAAAACTAAGAGTTGTTTTTATGAAAAAACCAACAAAATAAATAAACCTTTAGTTAATTTGATTAGAAAAAGGAGAGCGGAAAATCAAATTGTTAGTCTCAAAAATGAAAAGGGAGAAATATCCACCATGAAAAGCAAATTAGAGCAATTATTAGGAGTTACTTTGCCCAACTTTATGCCAATAAATTTGACAACCTAAGTGAAATGGAGGAACACCTACAAAAATATAAATTGCCCAGATTAACAGAGGAGGAAGTAAGTTACTTAAATAGTCCCATTTTAGAAAAAGAAATAGAACAAGCTATTAATCACCTCCCTAAGAAAAAACCCCCAGGACCATATGGATTTACATTGGAAACTCTACCAAACATTTAAAGAACAAGTAACTCCAATACTATATAAATTATTTGAAAAAGTAGGGAATGAAGGACTCTTCCAAATTCCTTTTATGACACAGAAAAGTACTGGCACCTAAACCAGGTAAGATGAAAACAGAGAAAGAAAATTATAGACTAATCTCCCTAATGAATATTGATGCAAAAATCTTAAATAAAATATTAACAAAAGGATTACAGAAAATCATCCCAGGATAATACACCACAACCAACTAGGGTTTATACCAGGAATGCAGAGCTGGTTTAATATTAGGAAAACCATTAGCATAATTGACTATATCAATCAACAAATTAACAAAAAAAATTTGATTATCTCAATAGATGCAGAAAAAGCATTTGATAAAAATTCAACACCCATTCCTAATTAAAAATATTAGAGTATAGGAATAAATGGACTTTTCCTTAAAATAGTCAGTAGCATCTATTGAAAACCATCAGCAAGCATCATATGTAATGGGGATAAATTAAAACCATTCCCAATAAGATCAGGGGTGAAACAAGTTTCCCACTATCACCATTACTGTTCAGTATTGTTTTTTAAATGCTAGCTTTGGCAATAAGAGATGAAAAAGAGAGAAAACCAAATTATCATTCTTTGCAGATGATATCATGATATACTTAGAGAACCCTAGAAAATCAACTAAAAAATAATTAGAAATAATCCACAACTTTAGCAGGGTTGCAGGGTACAAAATAAATCCACATAAATTATCAGCATTCTTATATATCGCTAACAAATTCCAACAGGAGATACAAAGAGAAATTCCATTTAACATAACTGTCAATAGTATAAAATATTTGGGAATCTATGTGCCAAGAGAAAGTCAGGAACTATGTGAACAAAAGTACAAAGTACTTTCCACACAAATTAAGTCAGATCTAAGTAATTGGAAAAATATCAAGTGCTCTTGGATAGGTCAAATGAATATAATAAAGATGACAATACTACCTAAACTAATCTATTTATTTAGTTCTATACCAATCAAACTCCCAAGAAACTTTTTTACTGACCTAGAAAAAATAACAACAAAATTCATCTGGAAGAACAAAAGGTCAAGAATTTCAAAGTAATTATTGAAGAGAAAAGCAAATGAAGGTGGCCTAGCTTTACCAGATCTAAAACTATATTATAAACCAGCAGTCATCAAAACCATTTGGTACTGGCTATGAAATTGAGAAGTTGATCAGTGGAATAGGCTAAGGTCACAGAATAAAATAATCAGTGTCTTTAGGAATTTAGTATTTGACAAACCTAAAGGCTCCAGCTTTTGGGACAAGAATTCACTATTTGACAAAAACTACTGGGAAATTGGAAACCAGTATGGCAGAAAGTAGGCATAGACCCACACCTAACACCGTATAACAAGATAAGGTTGAAATGGATTCATGATCTAGACATAAAGAATGATATTATAAACAAATTAGAAGAAAAATAGGATAGTTTACCTCTCAGATTTATGGAGGAGGAAGGAATTTGTGACCAAAAAGAATGAGAGTTCATTATTGATCACAAAATAGATAATTTTGATTATATTAAGTTAAACAATTTTTGTATGAACAAAAGTCATGCAGACAACATTAGAAGGGAAGCAACAAACTAGGAAAACATTTTTATATCCAAAGGATCTAACAAAAACCTCATTTCTAAAATATATAGAGAATTGACTCAAATTTATAAGCAATCAAGCCATTCTCTAGTTGATAAATGGTCAAAGGATATGAACAGACAATTTTCAGATAAAGAAATTGAAACTATTGTAGTCACATAAAAAGGTGCTCCAAATCACTATTGATCAGAGAAATGCAAATTAAAATTTCTGAGATACCACTATATACCTATCAGTGTGTAGTGGAAACATGTCAGTATGTAGACAACAAACAATAATGATGAATGTTAGAGGGGACATGGGAAAACTGGGACACTGATACATTATTGGTGGAATTGTATCCAACCATTCTGGAGAACAATTTGAAACTAGTGTTTCTACAGGGATTATATCCCAAAAAGAGCTTAAAAGAGGGAAAGGGACCCACATGTGCAAAAATGTTTGTGGCAGCCCTCTTTGTAGTAGGAAGAAACTAAAATCTAAGTGGATGCCCATCAATTGGAGAATGACTGAATAAATTATGATATATAAATATATGTAATACTACTATTCTGTAAGATGGCAGGATGATTTCAGAGAGGCTTGAAATGAGCAGAACCAGGAGATCATTATACATGGCAACAACAAGATTATATGATGATCAATTCTGATGGACGTGGCTCTCTTCAACAATGAGATGGTTCAAACCAGTTCTACTTGTTCAATGATGAAGACAACCTTCTACACCCAGAGAGGAACTGAATGTGGAACACAATATAGAGTATGAGAGTTTATATAGATGTAAATATACATATGTAAACTATTTTGATGAATGAGCTTCTAAAAAGTTCAGCCCTTTTTGTTCTTTCAGAAAGCACTTCCCTGCACTTGGTAATCATAATGTAGTAAATTATTCTCTTGTGAGAATGAAAATGATACTGGTTCAAGAGTGAGAATATTCGAATTCAAATCCTACCTGGTTTATTTATCTCCTATTTGAACAAACCATTTAATCTCATTGGATCTCTGTTTCTTCACTGATCAAGTGAGAGGTTAGACTAAATGACCTCTGGTTTCCCTTCTAATTCAAGATATATAGTCCTATGATCTTCTTAGATTAACTTCCCTTATATAATTTGATTCCACTGGATCATATCTATCCCATTCTTAAGCCATTTGAATTCTCCTCACCAAATATCCAGAATGCACTTCAGGCTATATTTTATTCTACTTATTAATATAAATATTAATCTGCTTTTCCTGATCTGGTTCCATTTATCATTTCCCTATATCCATTCTCCTTTAGTAGTCTCTTTTGAGTTTATAGTCAAGATTTTCCACATTTATATGGTGTCCTTTGCTATTATATTTTAAATCTTATTACTCTAATCAAGGAAATTAATAGCCGTGTATTTAATTTCTTAACTCCAACCTCATGAGGAGAGACATTTTTCTGCCTTTCTCTTATTACTTTGTAGGATTATTACATATATGCTCACAGAATCATAGATTTAGATTGGAAGGAACTCAGAAGCTATCTAATCCCATCACTTGAAGGATAATGAGACTTAGGGAGGTTGAAACTTAGCTGAGCAAACATAAGAATCAGGTTTGAAATTTAGCTTTTCTGACTATAGACAACATTCTTTCCATTATAATGTGCTCCCTCCTCTTAAGAAACATGCATACATACACATATGCACACATGTTGACAGTAACATCGATTCCTTTGACTATACTGTATATATTCCTTTGACTATAATGTATTTAGGTACATTAAAAAAAAGATCACTTATTTGTCTTATCACTTACTTTGATTCACTTATGTCTCATTAGTTTTTGTTTCCATATTATAAGCTGTTGACCAAGTTTAGACATATGCTTAATATCTTTTCTGCTTCTAGCTAATTATTTTTATGTAAGTTTTTAAACAAATATATTTCTGTAAAGCTGTTTCATGACCTTTTTTCATATTGAAATACTAATAGTTATCAACAAACTAACTTGACAACATGATGCTATATATGCAAATGGAGATATATACCCACAAGAACATCTATATATCAGAAACTGTCAATATATTTTACTTCCTTTGTTGTATTTTTTACTCATACATTCTATTTATGTGTTTCTGTTCTATAAGAATGTTTTCTAGAAGATCATGTTCTAAAGAATTCTTTATATTTGATCCTTTTTCTTCTTTCTTTCTTTCTTTCTTTCTTTCTTTCTTTCTTTCTTTCTTTCTTTCTTTCTTTCTTTCTTTCTTTCTTTCTTTCTTTCTTTCTTTCTTTCTTTCTTTCTTTCTTTCCCTTTTTTTTCCCTGAGGTAATTGGGGTTAAGTGACTTACCCAGGGTTACACAGCTAGGAACTATTAAGTGTCTGAGGTCAGATTTGAACTCAGGTCCTCCTGACTTCAGGACTGGTGCTCTGTCCACTGTGCCACCTAGCTGGCCCTTATAATTTTTTTTTCCTGAGGCAATTAGGGTTAAGTAAATTGCTCAGGGTCACATAGCTAGGAACTATTAAGTGTCTGAGACTATTTTTGGTCCTTTTCAAGAGTTTCATTGAAATATAGAGTCATAAAAGATGATTCTTTGTTGACACTGTATAAATGACTCAATTTCTTAATAAATGTCTACTCATGTCTTGGGCTTGCTCAAGGGCATTTTTGAACACTTTAGAATGGAGCCCTGCCATTTACAAGCTAAAATTGGAGAGTTATAAATTAAGCAGTGAATATTGTGCAACAATCATGGAAGTAGGTTCAATGACTGCCCAGCTTTAGGTCTGACTATATAATCTTCTGGCTAGCTTTCTGGAGGTTTTGGGACCAAGTTTGGTTTCAGCAAGAATAGTCAGGGATAAAGTCCAAAGTGTTTGTTATCTTCTTCACAGTCTATCTCCTTCACCTGGGGCCTGGCTAGCTTTCTGGAGGCCCTCGAGAATGGGTCTTGATTTCAGTGGAGGAGGCAGGAGAGTCACCACAAAGGTCTCTATCTTGAAGTCTGTTTCTGGCTGATTTTATCCCAGTTTATATACTCCATTACAATTACATCATTATAGTATACTGAGTATAAACCAATCATTATATCATTAGGGAACCATTATTTGTTGTAAGATTAAATCAATCATACTGAATTAGAGAACTCACATACTAAACTAAATAACCATTGTCTTATCAATTCCACTGAGTTAACACCTTATTGTAGGCTTAAAACAGTTGTACAGAGTTCCTGCCCTTTACATGACTGACTTTTAGAAACCACTCTTTCACATATTGAACATAAAAATTTCATCATATCAGTAATAGAAAAGAACTTTATTCTGGGTCCTACACTATATTCAATCATGATAAAGGGCATATGTCATTAGCAATTTTAGATTCTGGTAACTATTGAGTAGATTTGGTTATAAAGAGAAATTTACCATAATCCATAGGTCTGGGAGTTATAATGACTGAATTATATTTTATCTAACATATTTCCTTATCAATTAACATGTAATTTGTTTACAGGACCATAGGATTATCCAATTAAAGTTAAAGGAAATCTCTGAGGTCATTTAGTCTAACCAGTACCTTGCCTAAGGTCACACAGATACCAAGTGGCACACTGTATTGGAGAACACTACAGAGACCTGAAAGCAAGTGTTGAGTACACATATCTTTTAGTAAGTTTCTCTGGTTCACTAAACTCTAAGAAGCATCAGAATTCCCTAACTAGTCACTTAAGATTGGCTTTCTGACATCTTTTATACTCGAATAATACTTTTGATTAGTCCTAAAATACTGGCCATGAATTCATTCATTTTGACAATGCTTTGCTCAAAAATCTTGAATGTATGCCCATTGTTTATGGAATGAAATTCAAAATTTAATGGCCCATAGCTCCCATGAAAGCACTCAGCCAGTCAATGCACCAAACATAGCACAGACTATTTTACTGAACAAAAATGAGCAAAATGGACAACCTACATATAAACTTTAACATGGTCTAAACCACCTTTGCACAACTCTCCGTCCAGTGAAACTTCACCTTTTCAAATGATCTAAATATTTCAAATTCAAAGCACTATTATAAGGTTGAGATCTCGTCTTATTAAAGAAAAAGATTTGGGATCTTAAGAGAATAGAGTGAATTAATTAAGGATTTAAAAAAATAATTATTATTGATTAGAATTCCAGCATTAGGAGACAGACCTAAATGGAAAAAAAAATTTTGAGTGAAATTACTGTAATTCATAAGAAGCAGAGGCAGGAACAATAATTGAAATAATTAGTAATTCTCTTAATTACTGAATGAAGTCACTACATAGACATTACAAGTACAAAAATCTTTATCTGAGAAAGTTTTTCACATAATCACATAGTTCCTTCATTAATGTCATTTCCTAATGCTAATCATTTTTTATGACACTGAATTCTTTGAAGGGATCATGTTCTTTTTGAGACTTATATGATGTGACACAGAAACCATAGTCCCTTGATCCTCATGACTTTCTATATGGGGGTCTTAAATCCTTTAAACAGAGCAACAGGTCAGTGATAATCTCAGAAGCACCATTTTTTTTTTTTTTGAGGAATACAGAAGATGACATGAATGTGAGGGATAACCAATAGTATTTCCTCCTTGTTAATGCCTAATGTATCCATATCTGTTGGAGAAGACAAGGTGGGAGTTTAGATCTTGCCTATTAATGTGCAGAAAAAAAATCTTAATTGTAGAGCCTTAAATGCCTGAGCCCTGAATAACATCAGATTTGATTAAAAATAATGCAGTCCTTATCGAAGACCATGAAAACTTGGGGGGAATCAAATCCAAGTACTAAATCAATGACTCTATGGTTGCTAAGTATTCCAAAGTTGTTGTTATTTCTTGGACCTTCATTTAGATGCAGTGGGCACTGACTGCAGGAGGTGCTGCTAGTTAGAAATGATTCATAGAGCATTATTGGGGAAAGGTAAGGACAATGCCCATTCCCAACTCTTTCCTGTTGAGGGAAATCTGGAGCATGATATTCTAGTATAGATGCTACATTTAGGAATTTTAAGTATTCCTAAAGAGAAGACAAGCACACTACATGAAAGAAATTGATGAATAAGCTGGCTGGCTTGGAGATAGGCATAAAGAGGAAATAAAGTTTAGAGACTAAAATAAGGAAAGAAATATTGATTTGCAGATTTGAATTTTCCAGATTTCTGAGGCCTTTTCTTTCCCCTTTGAAGGATTTTTTTCCCTAGAGTTTGCAGACTTTGAAAAGAGAGAGAAAGACATAGGGCATTTCCTGAATTACATGTATGAACAACTAGGAAGAGGGCAGCATGTACAGAATCACTGCCTCAAAAGTAAGGAGTAGTAAAGTACAAACTAAAATCATTTGGAGACCAAAGAAAGACAAGAAGTAGAGGGGAACAGACATAAAGTTTATCTCCCTAGCTGTAGCCCCTGGACTTTCAACTTTTAATGTTTTTCCTTCTCTAATTTCACAAAGCTTTATAATCTGTCTTCTAATTGAGTCACTCATCTTAAGGAATTCCTTCTAAATTTACCAGTGCTTAATTGCCAAATTTGATATTCTTTTCTTAGTATCCATTCCTTTTTTACTTTCCTGCTGCATTTGAAATATTTAGCCACCCTCTTTTACTGAATACTCTTTTTTTCCTGGATTTTCATATCCCATTCTTTCCTAATTCACCTTCTACCTGTCTAATCAATCCTCACTCTCTTGTGGAATTCATCATTCATATCAAAGGCTTCTAAATGAATGTTTCCCTAAGTGAGTGTTCTAACAATAAGGTCTCTTGTTCTCTCCATATTCTCTTTTGGAGAGCTTATCATCACTTACTTTAATTATCACCTCTATGAAGATTACTCACAAATCATTTTATCTAGCCCAGGTCTGTCTTCTGTGCTTCATTCCTACATCACTGGAAGAGCTGAACATCCCAGAAACAAAGCTTGTCCAACTTAATTTGTCCAAAAAAAATTGTCTTTCCCTAAAAAGAGGGTATTTATAAAGCACTTAGCACAAGAATGAACAAGAACATCTCTTGAATTTACCACCCCCTCCCCCTTCACTTTATTCATTGAGCCACTATGTTAACTATTAATGAATGAATAATTATTTATTGTCTACTATGTGAAAAGCCCTGTACTAAGTACTAATGATAAAAGAAAAGGCAAAAGACTCCATGGTACTCACCACCTCTCTTCTAGATTATTTCAATAGCATACTAATTGGTCTCCCTTCCCCAAATCTCTCTCCACTCCAATCCATTTTCTACATATGAGAAAGAGGAAATATTTAAGCTGAATAAAAGGAAAGATTTCAGTTGAGGAGAGGATGATAGCTGTATTCAAGTACTAGAAGGGTTGTTATGTAGAAAAGGCTTGTTCTGATTAGCACAAAGGGAAAAATTTAGGACTAATGGATGAGAGCTGCAGATAGGCACATTTCAGTCTCATCTAAGGACATCAAAACAATTGTATGAATCTGAAGATGGAATGAACTATCCAGGAAGGAAATAGTTTGATTTTTTTTAATAGTTCCTGATCCTTTTAGATGGCTTCTGATGTCCTTATATATAACTGTGAAACTCTATAATTAACTAGGTATGTAATTTTGCTCTTTCTTTTGTGGCAAGATGATGATGATTTTGGACTAAAAGATTTCAAAGGTCCTTTTTAAAGATCATATGTTCAAAAAATAAAGAGAGGAGTTGAATTGTCCATTGAACTAAGAATACAGCCATATAATAATCTAGTATCAATTGAGAAGTATAATTTAGAGGTTGAATTATATGGCTTGCCTGTTTATTGATAATCTATTGATGGATTGCTCAGATCTTTACATGCCTTTGTTTTGCAAATACCAAAGAGCAAAATGAAGTAAAATCCCATTAATGCCTTTAAAAAGCATAGTCTCACATGAAAACTTTATATACTGAATGTTAATCCAACCCTCCTCCTCCTTAATCCCAATCCACCAGTTTACTAGAGATAGAGATAACATAGTCTCTCGTTATTGTGTTAGAACACAAGACTATATAATGAATTTTCTAATTTTTCCCTGGTATTAATAATATTCCATTATATCAAAACTTCTGTAATGCTGGAGAAACTGAGCAAGATAGAGATTAGAAAACATTTTAATAATTTATTAAATGGGAGACATTTACTGGGACCAAATGGATCCATGGTTTGGTCCCAGGGCTGAATGAGACTATCGTCTCAAAGAATACAGCAGTGAATGTCAGATACAAGATTCTTTTATAAGGTAATAAGAACAATGACATAATGGGGGAGGTACCTGGATGGGGATGACCTAATGGGGGAGGCACCTAGGACGACATAATGGGAGATACTGGAGAGACTCCTGATATTCTAATGATGTCTAAAATGAATAAAGACCTTTATCCCATCAAACATTAAGAGGGAATGATTATAACCTGAGTCAGAGTAACTGAATAGGACAATATTAAAAGGGAACTGTGGCACAACACTTCTTAAACTTATGTGGTGGTCTCATAACTGAATATGGGAATCACAAAATTATGATTTATTGTCAGTAAATAGTTGATTTGTATACTATTTTATATATCTATGTATCCAGGATTGAATAAAAATTCTTCAAGCAAAAAGGGTATTGTCATGAGAAGAAAAAGTTTAAGATGCCCTGAACTATATTACTGAGCCAATCAGTCAACAGACTTTTATTAAGTACCTACTATGTGTCAGCTAAATTTCACTTTCATTTGCTTTGAATTTTGATTTAATTTCTTCAATTTCTTATTATTTACCAGTGTCTCCTAATGCCTCATCCCAGCATGAAATTGATTCAAAGTATTCCTGCTAAGAAGCACCTCTTATAAATCCCACCAAATGTGAGTGGCTTTAGGTATGACCCTAAGATTGATTTTCTACTTGTTATCTGGGGAGTAACCTAGCTAGGTTCAGAAGATTTTGTTCCAGAGCAACTCACAAAGTCATGTATCTATTGAGACAGGAAATGTTTAGAATCCACATAAGTAAAAAGAGTACCAAAAATATTGTAAATGTGGATCTATTCAATTGCTGGAAATATGGGTAGAAATTAACAAGGAACATTCATTTATTCAATTCATCTTAATTTGCTATTCTTTTAGGAGCCAGGACTTTTTATAAGAAGAACTAAGGGGTATAAATGACTTATTTTCTTCCTTTTATTTAGTAACTTGAAATATTCTTAGGAAATGACAATAGAACATTGAAGGGCTAAGTTTCCATGAATAAACAACACTTTTACTCAAGGGAGATAGAAAAAAATATTTTTCTGAAGTTTAGAAAGGCCATTGATTTTCAGGGAAATTTATGGCACAATACAGTCATGCATATCTTCAAGAACAAAATTAGAAAAAAAAGAGGGGGGGAGATACAATCCTTGACAATAAACATGAGAAAACAAATATATACATATTTCTATAAAAAAAAGATGGTATCCAATTGATACCTAACCTAGACCCATTTAGCATAATTAAACTGCCAGTTAGTAAACATTAATTGATGAGTCTTCCATGTGTCAGGCACTGTACTAGGTGCTAGAAATACAAAAATAGAAATGGAACAATTCTTGCTGTCCAGCAGCCCATTTATTCAGGGGAAATAGCATGTATATATACTAGTATGTGGAAGATATATATATATATAAAATAAAACCAACATATTTTTAAGAGAGAAGGCAATTAATGGTTGGATAAGACCCAACATAGAAAGTGACCCTGACATATCTCAAATATATAAACTTTGTAAAATCAATAAGAATACAAGCCATTCCCCAATTGATAAAAAGTCAAAGGATATAGACAAGAAGTTTTTAGATCAAACAATCAAAATAATTTATGGTCATAAAATGCTCTAAATCATATTGATTAGAAAAATATAAATTAAGACAACCTTAAGATATCAGATTGGCTAAAATAATTGAAGGAGAAAGTAACAAATGTGGGAGAGGATGTGGAAAAATTTGGACACAAATTCATTATTGGTGGAACATCAATCATTTTGGAAAGTAGCAATACTACTAACTAAATTAACCTCCAACTATAATTTTGAATTTATTATGAGCTATGCTTGGATATTTCAAAAAGAGCAATATTTTCTTAAGATTTGAAGGAACTTTCTAGCTAATGTAGACTAAAGTAATATGTTTACCTAAATTATCTAGAATATTGAGGCACTTCACTCCTTGCTGAAAATATGTATGTTACACATATCTAAGACTGAGGCAGACCTGTAACTTAATTGGTGTAGGAAAATACTCATGAGGTAACTTTTTCTATCATTCTACCAATGCAAATTGTCATTTACTCTGCAAATTGAGTTTTAAAGAATTACCTAGGAGTATTAAAGGTTAAGTGGTTTGTCCAGCTCTGTGACAGAGCTAACCTATGTCAGAAGCCAGACGTGAATTTAGGTCTTTTTGACTCCAATACCTGTAGAGGGCAGAACTTTGGAGAAGCATACTTGAAAGAAATATACTTGAAATAAGGTATTAATTCAGGGGAATTGATGAGACAATGGTTATCTGGTTTACATCTACTTAGTACTTAGCATGGTGATGTAATAGTTTTACAATTGATGTAATTTTAATTGGGTATTTAAACTGAGGACAAAGTCAGCCAGGGACATTCTATCTTTGATCAGCCTCCTGGTGGCTCTCCTGCCTTCTGCACTATGAGGCAGACTGGTTCAGACTGGGAGACTGAAGGACTCAACAAAGACTTTGGACTCCATTCCTGACCATTTATCCTATTGAGACTAAGGCTAGTCCCAAGGCTCTCCAGAAAGCTAGCCCAGACTTTACAAATGCCCACTTCTCTATCAATTGTACCTATTCAATTTGCTTCTCTTGACATTTTTTAATAGCTTTGCATCTATGAATGGACTCTGACCATTAATGAAAATATTAATATCAACAAAAGAAACATACTGACCAAAGTATCCTTCCTAAAAATAATTTGAGCCCCTTGTCCCATATTTTCTCAATATTACTGAAAATCTCTCAACAGAAAAATCACTTTTGTAATTTTTTTCAATTTAAAGATCACACATGGAATTATAGTGTGTATTTATGACATAAGTCTTATGTTGATAGAATAAGCTATTTGGGAGGAATTGAGATACAGAGTACATTGGAAAACTTTTAAGATCAATTTTTCTTAAAGAAAAAAGTATGTAAATGATGAACAACATTTTCTAAATTTAAAGATGATTTTGTGAGCATTCAACTATTTCTCACTGTGGTGCCTAATGTAACTACACTATATATTATGCAGTGCTAAATGAAATTGTATCAGTCTTTCCACTATTTACACAAGGTGACAGGAAGTTTTCTCATAGTTAGAGTTCAATGCCACCTCCAAAATTGGATAATTGATTATGATAGAGTTCCCCATACTGCCACTGGTGAAGCATTGAAATAGGATGTGACTTACAAACTAAAATCTGTATGATTGCAGATATCTTTTTTTTTTTTCATTTTCCTCATATTTTATTATAGCTTTTTATTTATAAGATATATGCATGGATAATTTTGCAGCATTTACCCTTGCAAAACCTTCTGTTCCAACTTTTTCCCTCTTTTTCCCCACCCTCTCCCCCAGATGACAGGTAGACAAATACATGCTAAATATGTTAAAGTATATGTTAAATATAATATATGTATACATATTTATGCAGTTATCTTGTTGCATAAGAAAGATCAGATTTAGAAAGAAAGGTAAAAATAACCTGAGAAGAAAAAACAAAAATGCAAGCAACAATAACAGAAAGAGTGGAAATGTTATGTTGTGGTCCATACTCATTTCCCAGTGTTCTTTCTCTGGATGTAGCTGGTTCTGTTCATTACAGATCAATTGAAACTGACTTGGATCCTCTCATTGTTGAAGAGAGCCACGTCCATCAGAATTGATCATCATGTAGTATTGTTGTTGAAGTGTATAATAATCTCCTGGTTCTGCTCATTTCACTTAGCATCAGTTCATGTATGTTTCTCCAAAACTCTCTGTATTCATCCTGCTGGTCATTTCTTATAGAACAATAATATAATATTCATATACCACAATTTATTCAACCATTCTCCAATTGATGGGTATCCTCTCAGTTTCCAGTTTCTGGCCACTACAAAGAGGGCTGCCACAAACATTATTGCGCATACAGGCCTTTTTCCCTTCTTTAAAATCTCTTTGGGATATAAGCCCAGTAGTAACACTGCTGGATCAAAGGGTATGCACAGTTTGATAACTTTTTGAGTATAATTTTAAATTGCTCTCCAGAATGGCTGGATGTGTTCACAACTCCACCAACAATGCATCAGTGTTCCAGTTTTCCCTCATCCCCTCCAACATTCATCATTATCTTTTCCTGTCATCTTAGTCAATCTGAGAAGTGTGTAGTGGTATTGCAGAGTTGTCTTAATTTGCATTTCTCTGATCAATAGTGACTTGGAACACCCTTTCATATGAGTAGAAATAGTTTCAATTTCATCATCTGAAAATTGTCTGTTCATATCCTTTGACCATTTATCAGTTGGAGAATGACTTGATTTCTTATAAATTAGAGTCAATTCTCTATATATTTTGGAGATGAAGCATTTATCAGAACCTTTAGCTGTAAAAATGTTTTCCCAGTTTATTGCTTCCCTTTTAATCCTATCTGCATTAGTTTTATTTGTACAAAAGCTTTCTAACTTAATATAAACGAAATTTTCTATTTTGGATTAATAATGATCTGTAGTTCTTCTTTGGTCACAAATTCCTTCCTCTTCCATAAGTCTGAAAGGTAAATTATCCTATGTTCTTCTAATTTATTTATAATCTCATTCTTTATGCCTAGGTCATGAATCCATTTTGATCTTGGTGTATGGTTTGTAGGGGTCAATATCTAATTTCTGCCATACTAATTTCCAGTTTTCCCAGCAATTTTTGTCAAATAATGAATTCTTATCCCAAAAGCTGGGGTCTTTGATTTTGTCAAACACTAGATTGCTATAGTTATTGACTATTTTGTCCTGTGAACCTAACCTATTCCACTGATCAACTAGTCTATTTCTTAGGGAATACCAGATGGTTTTGGTGACCGCTGCTTTGTAAATAGTTTTAGATCTGGTACAGCTAGGGCACCTTCATCTGATTATTTTTTTCATTAGTTCCCTTGAAATTCTTGACCTTTTGCTCTTTCAGATGGATTTTGTTGTTATTTTTTCTAGGTCATTTTACGTCTTGGGAGTCTGATTGATATAGCACTAAATAAATAGGTTAGGTAGTATTATCATCTTTATTATATTTGCTCAGCCTAGCCAGGAGCACTTAATATTTTTCCAATTCTTTAGATCTGATTTTATTGTGTCGAAAGTGTTTGTAGTTTTGCTCATATAATTCCTTACTTTTCCTCGACAGATAGATTCTCAAATATTTTATACTATCAACAGTTATTTTAAATGGAATTTCTCTTTCTATCTTTTGCTGTTGGATTTTGTTAGTGATGTATAAAAATGCTGATGATTTATATGGATTTTTGGTATCCTACAACTTAGCTAAAGTTGTAGATTATTTCTAATAGCTTTTTACTAGAATCTCTAGAGTTTTCTACGTATAACACCATATCATCTGCAAAGAATGATCATTTAGTTTCCTCATTACCTACTCTAATTCCTTTATTTTGTTTTTCATCTCTTATTGCCGAAGCTAGTGTTTTTAATATAATACTGAATTGTAATAGTGATAGTGGGCAACTTTGTTTCACTCCTGATTTTATTGGGAATGGTTCCAATTTATCACCATTACATATGATGCTTACTGATGGTTTTAAATAGATGCTACTGATGTTTCACCCTGTTCAAGTGTGTTTCCTGTCAACAACCTATTGTAGGATTGTGTTTTTTTTTTTTTTTTAAATCTGCTCTGATATTAGTTTTCTGTTTATTGGCAGAGTTCATCCCATTCACATTCAGTTATGATTACCAACTCTCTTTGATCCTGTTTTTTTTTTTTTTACCCAGCCCCTCTACTACCTTATCTCCTATAACTCCTCCCTCCTTCTCTTAGTAGTGATTTTTTAACCCATCTTATCCACTACCTTAACTTCTATCAACCCTTTCTAACTTCTCTCACCTCTTCCCTTAGTGTTTCTGACCTTTCTTCTATACTGCCCTTGTCTTTTCTTTACTCTTCCTCCTCCTACTTCTTTTTGGGGTTAGATAAATGTCTACATACAACTGAATGATTAAGTTATTCTCTATTAGAATCAAAATTAATGAGAGCAAGCTTCAGACAATGCTCATCTCTCTACCCTTTTCCCCTCGATTGTGATAGGCCCTTTGTGCCTCTTTGAGTGAACAAATTGTCCCATTATAGCTTCCCTTTCCTTTTTTTCAGTACAGTTCTTTTCCCACCCCTTAATGTCTTTTTCTTTGATGTTATCACATCAGGATACATTCACAAGCATAGCCTCAGTCCATGTGCTGTCTCCCTTTGCCTTTCTCAATGATAGATACAATTCTCAAGAGTTACAGATATCATTTTCCCATCTAGGGATGTAAACAATTTAATCTTTAAATAATACATATTTTTCTCTGTTTATCTTTCTATGTATTTTTTGAATCCTGTGTAAATCATGAGGTTTAGATTTGGGGTACCCAAATAAAATTAGGGTTTCTAGTGGTCAAGGAGTTAAATAAGGTCTAGTGGCAGGTTTGAGGTTCAGGGAATGAAATGGAGGGGTTTGGCTCTCCTGCAACCCCTGTGGATTCAGCACAACGTTCTGGGGAACTGGGCAAGCAGTTCTCTGTAAAAGAATTTACAGGTCCAAAAACCTAGATTGATAAAAGAGGTTTATTATGGGGATTAGAAGTAAGGTTAAATTCTAGTTAAGGAAATAGGTGAGGGTAAAGAGAAGATAGCACTGGAAACAGTATTCCAGTGGGCAGAAACTCTTGATGTGCCAAGCATTGGGTTGGCATGTTTGGAATCTCTGCAAAGAGAGATTTTAGTTTGGCTCTTTTTATAATGAGAGATTTAGCTAAAGGGGTTCATGAGTGGAGTCCTAAGTTGGCTCAGATCCGGGGGGGGAGGATGGGACAAGCCCAGATCTCGTATTGGCATTCAAAGGAGTGCTTTTGACCAGGATTTGTGAATCAAAAGTCCTAGCTTCTTGAATTGATAATGCATCAGCCAGAAGGGGCTGGGAATGAGAAAGGAATAAATCAATCTGAAAGGAATAATTTCTTAAAGGGACCACAACCCGCTTCATTTATAGAATAAATTTTCTGTTTAATTCTGATTTTCTTTTAATGGAATTGATTGAAAGTTCTTTTACTTCATTGAAGCTCTATTGACTCCCCTGAAAGAATTTGCTGAGTTTCACTAGGTAGATACTTCTTGGTTGTAATTATTTGCCTTCCTGGATCATGGTCTTCCAGATCCTCTAATCCTTTATTGTAGAAGTTGCCAGATCCTGGGTAATCCTAATTATTGCTTTTTTATATTTGAATTGTTTTTGTCTGGAAGCTTACAATATTTTTTCTTTGAGGTTGTAGTTCTAGAGTTTCACAACAATGTTCTCTGGAGTTTTCCTTGTGAGATCTCTTTCCAAAGGTGATTGACAAATTTTTTCAATGAGTATTTCCCCTTCTGTTTCTAGAATGTTGGTGCAGTTTTCCTTAATGAGCTCTTGAAAAATGTACCCAGGCTCTTTTTTTGATAATGGCCTTCAGGTAGGCCAATTATTTTTAATTGTTTATTTTGGATCTATTTTCTATGTTGGCTGTTTTTCCAATGAAGTATTTCACATTTCCATTTTTTTCATTTTTTTTTATAACTTATTTGGCTGATTATGGCTGTCTCACAGAGTCATTAGCTTCCATTTGCTCTGTTCTAGTTTTTAATGTGTGGTTTTCTTCAGTTACTTTTTGTATCTCCTTTTCAAATTAGTTAATTCTACTTTTGAAGATGTTTGTTTTATTCAGAGTTTTTTTTTTTAACATATAAGAGCTAACATCAAAGTACTATTTTCAAAGTACTTAAAAAGGACAAACTGTTTATGTTTTATATGTAGAAATGTAAACCATATTTCTAAGATTGACAACAGTAATTAGGTAGTCCAAAAGAAAAATGGGGCAGAGCTAGTATGATCTGACTCTAAAAAGTAATGTTATCTAAGAAAAAGTAAAAATTATAATTATGCTATATGAATAAGGTATAGAGCTAGAACCAGCACAGAGACATCAGATGGGGGAAGAGGGCTGATGGTTCTCAAAACCTACTCACATTGGGAATGGGTTAAGTAGAGAACAATACTTTTTTATATACAATGAAGGGAATAAAACCTTCCAAAATCTATAAAGAAATAAGTGGGGAACAGAATAGGATAAGGTGAGGTAAAGAAGGATGTGTATAGAGTTCCAGCAGTGGGACAATTTCCATCTATCCTTAATGCTGACTGGATATGCCCTCAGTCAAAGAGAGACCTGTTTAAAAAAAAAATAAAACCACTTAGCTTAAAAAAGCAAAGATCTCCCCCTGCATTATAGGACCATCTCCAGTCAATCTTATGTATATCTTTAAGATTGAAGGATGAACAATAACAACAACAACAGCTCAATGAGAAAGGGATAAAGTGGGAGGGGAAGTTTGGGAGAAGAAGATAAGGGAGGAGTCCTTGGATGAGGGGAGGCTAGTATATAACAAGAAAAATTAAGGAGTAGAACTAAAGTAGACCAGTTAGCAGGGATAGAAAATGAGATATACCCAAACATAATAACAAGGATCAGGAGTAGCATTTATTAGGGAAAAAAAAATACGGCTAGTAATCATTGATCTCAGACAAAGTCAAATTTATAGATTCAATCAAGAGACAAATATATATTATGTCAGTCATATTAATATTTTTAATTGTTTGTGCATGTGTGTATGTGTGTGTGTGTGTGTGTGTGTGTGTGTATAATTGTATCTCTGTGTGTATTTAGACACATGTATGCATGTGGGTCATAAATATATCTGTGCTTAATTGTAGACTACTTGGAGGACATGGGAAAGCATGAAAGGGGAAAAAAGAATAAATTAAAAAGTGTACAGCAGAGAAGCAAAGAAATAAGGTACAAGGCAGCAAAGATGGAGAGTCTTCTATTCTTAGACATGTCTTCTATTCTTATACTTGCTTTCTAGAAATAAAAACTTGTTGCACATTTTGAATCCTCCCTGATATTCTTCTAGGCATATAACAATATCTTTTTCCCTTCCTTTTTCTTTCTTCTTTTCCTTATTTTGTATTTAAATTTTAAACAAATGATTAAAAAAAAAAAGAAATTCCACAAAAACCCACTTAGGAATAAGAAAATTCTGTCAATATCCCTCCCTGGAGTTCACGTAGATAGTAAGTTGCTGCCAGGGACTTGGCCTTTTGTTAAGTATTATTCACCCCCTCACTACTGTTTTTGTTTTTTTTTTTGTTGTCTTTTTTGTTTTTTGTTTTTTTGCCAAAGGTACCACCACATTGTTAGTCATCAGGTATTCTCAACCTCGGGGCAATCTACCCCTCATATTTCTTCATTCCCCTCTTCCCTTCAATATCTATTCAATTCCCAAATCTCATGAATGCTACCTTCAAAACATATCAGTCTATCTTTTTTTTTTTTCACTCACATTATTCCTGTAGCTAGTTAGAGATAGAAAATTTCTCCAAAGAAATGCTTTGTCTGCATCCCATAGGTTGTTGTATTGTCTCATTATTGTCATTCTCTTGGATAAAATTTTGGATTGTTCCTATGATTTGTTGTTTGACCCACTCATTTTTATAATTAGGTTATTTTATTTCCAATTGATTTTAGTTTATCTTTCCTGCTTTTTTATTTGAATATAATTTTTATTGCATTGTGTTATGAAAAAGAAACACTTATTATTTCTGTCTTTCTAGTTCAGATACTCATCCCTTCTTGCCTGCACTATTATAATAACAGCATCATAATTGGTCTCTCTTCCTTCAATCTTTCCCTTCTCCAATCCATTCTTTACAGAGCTACAAATATCACATTGTTCTTTGTCCTTCCTTCTCAAAGAGAACCATGAAACTAGGGAAGTGATGCCATGACAGATCAATGAGTTGGGTTTGAGTGAGGGTGGCCTGTTCAAAGCCTCACTTTCTCCTTCAGAGCCTTTTGGGTTCTGTGGCAAAAATATTGATCAAGACAACTGGAGGGGGTCCTAGATGCAGCTAGAGACCTTAGCCTTTTTAAGCTAATATCTTTAAGAGGTCCCAGATTTACCAAGTTAAAGCCCTTCAAGGTACTTAAGAAATGAGGCTATTCTTCAATGGCCTCTTTTACCTGGTTAAAAAAAATCCTTTCTGGAAGGAAAAGACACTCTAGGTTTCTGGCTAAAAGAGAAACCACTTGCTATTTACATACACTATTTAAATTCATGTGGATTCAAACAATGACTAACTAGGCCTTGAATTTGGGCTTATTGTTGTCCAATCAAAGAAAACCAGAGTGATTTGAGTTGAAAACATGGTTCTTAAAAAATGAAATCTAGCTGGTTAAGTCCCAAGATCTTGGGAGGTTTCTCCAAACAGAAAAGAATTATATTCCTTTGGCTGGATACTATATGGAGCAATAGAGAGAAAGAGAGCGAACGAGAGAGAAAAAGACAGAGACAGAGAGAGACAGAGACAGAGAGAGATAAAGAGAGAAATTATAGAGAGACACAGAGACAAAAGACAGAGAGTATTGTTCAACTGACCATTTACTTGGGTGCTTATTGGGGAGTTCTACTCACAGAGGTTGCTGTTTGTCCTTCAATCTTGAAGAGGACTATGATATTAGGAAGGTGATGCTATAACATGTAAATAAATTGAATTTAAGTGAGGGTGGGCTATACAAAGTCACCAGCCTCATTTTCCCTTCAGAGTCACCTGGAACCAGGGGCCAGATACAAATGAGAATGACTGGAGATAGCGATTTCCAAAGATGATTAGGGGGAAAAAATAAAGAACCTATATGTTCTAAAATGTTTATAGCAACTCTTTGTGATGTCAAAGAACTGGAAATTTCAGGGATACCCATCTTTTGAAGAATGGCTAAAGGAATTATTGTATATGATTGTGATGGAATATTACTCTGCTATAAGAAATGATGAGCTTGATAATCTTAGGAAAAACATGAATTGATTTGCATGTAATGAAGAGCAAAATGAGCAAAACCAATATTGTTACTGTGTACAGTAACAAAAACAACTTTGAGTCATTAAGCCATATTGACTATTCTAAATACCCAAATTAACTACAAAGGACATATGAAAGATGCCATCTGCATCCAGAGAAAGAACTGATAGATGTATACAATTCTCTCTCTCTCTCTCTCTCTCTCTCTCTCTCTCTGTTTCTCTCCGTCTCTCTCCGTCTCTCTTTCTCTCTCTCTCTCTTTATCTCTCTCTCTCTTTCTCATACACACACACACACACACACACACACACATGCATGTATGCATACACACAAACACTTGTCTCTAATGATAGCCATCTCTAGGGTGTGGAGGATGGGAAGAAAAAAGGGAAATGCATATGACAATTTTATTATATATTTAAAAGTAATAGCAAGTTATATATAATAGATTTGCAATTTCATGTGCAATCATCTTTTTATTATACTATGTTATGGAAATGTTTGTTTTATTCAATAAATCAAAAATAAAATTGAGTTTTTTTAGCTATATTGTCTGTGTGTTTACTTCTTTCTCCTGTAATGTTTAAAGAGCAAATTATCCTATCAAGTAAACATTTCTGTCTAGAACATGGAAAATGCAAAGATTTCTTAATTTGTTAAGGCTAAAAATACCAACCATCATTTATGTGGTGTCATAAGGTTTGCATAGTATTTTTATTTTTCATTTAATTCTCAAAACAAACCTGTCAGATAAGTACTGTAGGCATTATATTCCCATTTTATCATGGAGGAAACTGAAAATCAGAGAGTTTGTGACTTTCTATAGGTCTATATAAAATCTAAGTATCTGAAGTAGGTCCTACCTGATTAAACGGCTACTAATCTTTCTGTTATACCTTATTGCATTTCAGTTTCTGAAAACAAACATTTAAAATGTGCCTAGGTAATCAGATACTCTCTAAATTGGCCTTGGAAATCTAGATGATTTCAGAGTCAGCAATCATATTTAGAGTGCATAGACTACTTTGAGTCTATTTGGAGTCAGAAGATCTGAATTTTGACATAGTTATTATGGTAGGTGCAATTTAATTAGATTTTAGTAAACATATGATAAAGATTCCAATGCTATTTTTGTAGGGAAAGAAGAAAGACAGTCTACATGAAAATAAAATTAGATAGAATTAGGATGAATTGAATGAATAGGTCCAGTAGTAGTAATTTGTAATGACCACGTATTTAAAATCAGCCGGAGTCAGGAATTCAGGTTAAGGGGAAAATCTTCAATCTTTATTGAAGTGAAGAGGTAAAAAAAGATTGCGATAGCAATATGGGCAAGAAGGATTGCGATAGCAATATGGGCAGCTGCAACAGGAAGCCAGCTAACAGAGGGGGATTGGAGATGAAGGGCCTTCGCAATGGCAATGTGAGCAGCTGTGTCAAGACGCCAGCCAGCAGTCTCTCCTTCCCCTTCCTTTTCCACTCCCCTGCCTTCACCCACCAAAATTGTCATTTCCTATACAACACATCAGGAGCTTATATATTAATAGAGTATGATCCAATTACTATTTAGCCTCATGTGCTTGGGACCTCAGTGCATCAACTTGAGCCTCAGCCCATCACATCTCCTGCTGTCTTTTGTTTTAGAACACAGGTGGTCATGCAATCCCTGACTTCTCAGGGAGGTCAGAACCCCCAAAGGAAGGTGATTACACCCTCCCTGACTTCTCAGGAAAGGAGGTGAAAGCACCAAAAAGGAGGTGATCATGACCCCCCTGACTTCTCAGGAAGGGAGGTGAAAGCACTAAAAAGGAGATAATCACGCCCTCCCTGACATCTCAGGAAGGGAGATGAAAAGCACCCAAGGGAAGTGGGGGTTGCTAGCAGGTTTCTGGGCTCAAGGGTCTTATTATGCACAAACCCATCAGCATGGGAGATATTACACAAGCACATAGCAATAACGCAGAGGCTATTAGTGATGACTCTCCCCACAGTCAGTGCAGGCTTGATGTGGTGTAACAAACATGAATTGTACACACAAGTAACGGTATAACAAACAATATAAATAAACATGGTGTTGTAAAAGATTGCCAGAAGTCCTAGAAGGAGAGTATGTAAACAGCAATCACACATACACCTTCTTCAGCAGCCAAGAGATAGTCCAAAACCAATCTATTGTCCATTGCTTCACATGTCAGGGAATCCAATGATCCCCCCAAGTTTTTGAAGTCCTGCAAAAGTCTTTTTATGTCTTAGGGAATCAATGATTCCAGCAGATTTTGAAGTCCTGTAACAGTCTTATCATTTCTCAGAAAATCCAATGATTCCTGAGGGCTTTTAAGTCCTACAACTTATATCTCAGAGAATCCAATGATTCCTGAGGGTTTTGAAGTACAACAATTTTCTATGTCCATGAGTCAAATGCCATAACTGCCATGCTCTTTCACTGGTGAGCACAATCAGCAACAGAACCACCCGATATTTCTTGGGTCTTCTCCTTCGTTTCAAGGGTCTGCTCCATCTCTCTGCGATGGATAAGGCGAATACGGCTCGTTGGCACCCATCTGATTCCTTCTCCACCTGTAGAGATACAAGCAAACCCTCTCTCCCAAGTAATTAGCCTATCTGGTCCCTTCCATTCACCACTTTCTGGGTCTCTCCACATCACCTGGCGATTATCTAAAGATAGTGGAGCTGCTCGCACTGGACACTGCCCTTCCGATGGGTTATAAAACCTGTCTGCCAGAGCCAGTGCATCTTTGTCAAAAATCAAGAAGTTAATAGTATAAAGAGCTAGATTTAGTAGTTCTCTAGGGTTACCTGTGACTCCCCCTTTCTTTTGTTTTTGGAGCAGCATCTTAATGTCTCTGTTTCTCCTCTCTACTATTTTCTACTCTACTATTGAGGATTAAAGAGTATGCCAGTGGTGTGTAAAATCTTATACTATATACAAAAGTGTGCAAAATGTTTGGAGGTATATGCAGGACCATTGTCTGTTTTTATTGCTTGTGGCACACCCATAATGGCAAATGCTTGCGTGAGGAATTCAATGACCATTCGGGCTGTCTCTTTTGCTGCTGGTATGGCAAAAGTGAATCCTGAAAAGGTGTCTACCACAACATGGATAAAAGACAGATGACCGAAAGATTTATAATGGGTCACATCCATTTGCCAGATTTCATTGGGTCTCAAACCACGAGGGTTCTTCCCTGGAGGCAGTGTAGGAGCATGGAAAGGAAGGCAAGCTGTACAGCTTTTTACTATGCTCCCAGCTTCCTCTTTTGTAATCCCAAATTGTAAACGCAAAGCTCGAGCAGCCTGATGGTATTTAGAATGGGATTCCTGGGCCTCCTGAAATAAAGGCGTACTGGCTAACATAGTTAAAAGCCTATCTGCCTTTGAATTCCCATCAAAAATAGGACCTGGAAGTCCACTATGTGAGTGGACATGCAAGATATAAATCTTTCCTGGATGCTTTCTCACTTGCTCCTGAAGTTCCTTAAAGAGCTGATATATATTAGAAGCTGCAAATTTTATTTGGGCTGTGGCAATTCTTTGTACCACACCTACTGAATAGGCTGAATCAGATATTATATTTAGGTCTCCTGGGTAATAAGTGAGAGCTAGCATGATCCCATATAATTCATTCTGCTGAGTGGACTGAAAAGGAGTTCTGGCTACTCTCTTTATAGTTAAGTCATGAGAGTATACAGCACAAATATTGTGTTTGGATGCATCTGTAAAGATAGTTGGTCCTTTAAGAGGAACTTTAGAAACTTTTCCTTCAAGAATCCATCGCCAATTATGTAAAAGTCTGGTTATCTTTAATGGAGACCCATGTGTAAAATTTGGAGCCATGGCTAATAAAATTTGCCACTCTGGGATGGTCTCACAACACACATTAATTTGTGTATTGGTGTAAAAGGGTGTATATCTTGTCAGGTCTTGTCCCCGATAATTGTACTACTTGCTTAATAGCCTTTAATAAAATTCTAGCCACAAGCACTGGGTAAGGAGTAAGGCTTTGTTCTGGTTGTGCCGGGAGGTTCACCCACTATATCACACTGTCTCCTTGATGAAGGACTGCTGTAGGTTCCTCTTGTGTAGCAAAAACCGATATTTCCAAGGGTTTTGAGTGACTCTTTCAATCACATTGGATAAAGCCAGTTCGACTTTTCTTAAAGCCTCTTGAGCTTCTTTTGTAAGCTGGCGTGGTGAATTTAAAGCACTGTCTCCCCTTAAAATGTCATATAATAGTTGTAACTGATAGGTAGTCAAGCCTAACACTGGTTGCATCCATTGGATATCTCCTATCAATTTCTGAAAATCATTTAAGGTGTTTAGCTTCTCTGTTCTTAAGGACAGTTTTTGTATTATAAGCACCTTAAAGTATACTTCATATCCTAAATATTGAAAAGGAGCATGTCTTTGAATTTTCTCTTCAGCTATGTACAATTTGTTGTATCTTAGTGTTTCTTTGGTCTTTTGTAGACATGCTTCTAGTATTTGTTCCTCAGGTGCACATCCCAATATATCATCCATATAATGTAATAGCATAACTTTTGGAAATGCTTTTCTTACTGGAGCAAGAGCAGCAGCAACATACATTTGACACATAGTGGGGCTATTTTTCATTCCCTGTGGCAAAACTGTCCATTTATATCTTTTATAAGGCTCAGCTAAGTTAATGCTGGGCACTGAAAAGGCAAATCTTTTCATATCCTCCTTATCCAGAGGAATAGAATAGAAACAATCCTTAATATCTATGACCCAAAGAGGCCATTCTCTAGACAACTGAGTAGGAGATGGAAGTCCAGGCTGAAGAATTCTCATAGTTTCCATCTGTTCATTCACTTTTCTTAAATTAGTGAGCATCCTCCATTTTCCAGATTTCTTTTTTACAACGAACACCGGGAAGTTCCAAGGACTTAGAGAAGATTATAAGTGCCCTTGTTCAAGCTGCTCCTGTACTATATCTAATAAGGCCTGAATTTTATCGCTATCTAAGGGCCACTGTTCTATCCACACTGGTGTATCAGTTTTCCATTGGATAGGAACAGGCAAAAGTGTTGGCAGGCCTTCAACAGCAGCCCTGCTTAAAAAACCGAAGTACTCATTTTTAACCCTAATTGTTGTAAAGCGTCTCTTCCCCACAGATAGATGAGGATTTTTTTCGACTATAAAAGGAGTAAAAACTCCTGTTTTGCCTTCAAAAATCCATCTCATAAGGGCAGCACTACCTTCAGCTGCTATTGATCTTCCTACTCCAGACATGTAGGTAGGTGTCTGCTTTAATCTTTGGCCAGTGACTGGGCCAATTGCCACCTCTAATAACTGTACGATCTGCACCTGTGTCTACCAATCCTTCCAATGGTAGGCCATTTATATAGATCATGAGCATAGGTCTGTCAGCTGTTACAGCTGCTGTCCAGTATATTCCTGGATTTTGTGGTCTGGAGTTAGAATCTGGGTGACTATCACCAGCTGCTTATTCGGATTCTGTATGAGTAAACCTGATGCTACTACTTCTTCTGGGTGATAAGTCACACATTGTCTACCTGTATTAGTGAGTGGGATATTATCTACACATTCCCCAGTTTCCCACATCAGTTTTGTGGATGGACACTGTTTTGTACGTATAAAAAGGAGGTGCAATGGTCAAGCCTACTGTGCCTGGAGGTAAGGGATCCATAGGCTGGAGAGGAACAGATTTCACCTCTCCAAGGGGTATCTCAGTTGTCCCAGCTGCATACAGCTCTATTCTCCCCAGTTGTAATCCCTTTCTCCCATCAGGTTGCTTCCTGGCTGGTTGATTGTGTAATCCCCTTCTCCCATCTTATGGCTTTCAGGCTGATTGGTCATGTCTGGGTACTGAACTTGTAGGCACTCTCTGGGCGCACCATTGGCTGCCATCATGCCCCAAGTGTTTTTTTCCTTGGGCCCTGGGGCTGGGCCCCTCATCCCGTTTCCCTGAATCTGTCTACATTCTGAGGCCCAATGGAAGCCTCTGTTGCATTTTGGACATGGGGTATTGGGTCTTGTTCTCCCACCCTGTTTTTCCATTCTATTTCTATAACAACATTGAGCTTTCAGATGCCCTACTTTTCCACACTGAAAGCATCTACGAGTCTCTCTGGAAGTCCCTTGCCAGGAGAGACTCTGTCTTCCCATGTTTGGATTTTGGGAAGTCTGCATCATAGCCTGGCTATAAAAGGCATTTGTGCCCACTGTGGCACAGCATCTTATGAGCTCCTCTAAAGGAGCATCCTTGTGCAGTCCTAGTATAATTCTTCTGCAAACCTCATTTGCATTTTCCTTAGCAAGTTGCCTTATCAAAATGTCTGTTATTGCATTTTCTCCATTTGTTCTTGTGATAGCTGTCTGCAACCATCCCACAAAGTCAGCAAAGGGTTCATTTGGCCCTTGTGTTATTTTTATGAAGGCCCCCCCCCCCCTTGTCGTCTTTATTGTGTAGAGAAGCCCATGCTTTGATAGCATTAGCAGCAATTTGCTCATATGCTGCTATAGAATAATTAATTTGTACTGCAACATCTGCATAAGGACCTACACCTGTTAGTAGGTCACAGGTGATTGCAGCATGAACTCCACTTTGACTATTTTGTTGGGCTTGTATCCTACAGAGCTCACTATATTCAGAAAGCCACAAGTAGTTTTGTCCAGGTTCTAGGCATATCCTTGCTATAGATTTCCAGTCATTAGGGGTCAAGATTTCAAAAGCCAAATTCTGTAATAACATCTTAACATAAGCTGATGTAGCCCCATAAAGAGTGCAAGCTTTTTTCAGGCCTTTGAGGATTTCTATATCAAAAGGAGAGTATCTTCTACTTTCTTGACCTGAAGAATTAAACTGTTGAATTACCGGAAAAATGTGGTGTTGAAATTCTGATACATTTTCCCCTTCCTCTTTGGCCTTAATTAGTCCCTTTTGCAATCTACTCATAGGAGCAGCTGGATGATGGGGGGGAGGTGCTGGGGCTGTCACTGCCCCCCACTACCCCTCCTTCCTCCATCCCGGAGGGTGGAGTTGATGGAGGAGAGTCAATTACCTGCTCCTTAGGTGGGGCTGAAGCTGCCTCAGATTCACCCCACCCTTGAGCCTCACTTAAGTCTCCGTGCCCTGTGGGGATATGGCCATTAATCTGTTCTTTGTCTTCCTCCTTTATCTCAGGCTTCCCCATTTGGCTATTCCTAGAGTTTTTTCCTTTTCTCCTAGAACTTATATGGTATCTTAAGGCCAACTGTATTATATTGTATAAATAGAATGCCTTGATGGAAATTGAATGAGGACCATTTTCATTGTAATATGCGGAGAGTTGTTGACCAACCAATGCCCAATTATCTGGAGAGATTTGCTCTTCCTCTAAGAACCAAGGGGAGGTACGTTTGAATGTACCCAGAAGTCTAGCTGTCTGTTCCCAAGTTATAAGTAGCCCTTGATCTTCTATCAGCTTAAGCAGGCTTTCTATAGCACCATTCCTGGGTGGGGCTGGGGGGGGTAGGGGTAGGGAGATGGAGAATCTTTAGCTAGGATCCGTCCCATTTCAGCCAAAAAAGATTACTAGTTTGGTCTTTAAGAAAATAAGTTCCCTGTTTGTCTTATACTCACCTAAGTACCTGGTCACTGGAGACTTCTTCAGTGAAAGTAGGGTCCTTGGTTCCCACGCTTGGGCGCCAATTGTAATGACCACCTATTTAAAATCAGCTGGAGTCAGGAATTCAGGTTAAGGGAAAAATCTTCAATCTTTATTGAAGTGAAGAGGTGAAAAAAGATTGCGATAGCAATATGGGCAAGAAGGATTGCAATAGCAATATGGGCAACTGCGACAGGAAGCCAGCTAGCAGAGAGAGACCTGAGCTGAAGGACCGTCGCAATGGCAATGTGAGCAGTCTCTCCTTCCCCTTCCTTTTCCACTCCCCTGCCTCCACCCACCAAAATCGTCATTTCCTATCAACACATCAGGACTTGCACAAAGAGTGGGCGGGGGCCATTCTTTCTCCAAGCTTACATATTAATGCAGTATGGTCCAATTACTATTTAGCCTCATGTGCTTGGGACCTCAGTGCATCAACTCGAACCTCAGCCCATTACAGTAATTAATAGTTAAATATCATCTTAGAAGAAAGTCTCCAGTAGAAAGTCTTAGGAATCATATTGTTGTATTTTCAAGTGCATTTTTTATTTATTTCATTAAATATTTCCTAATTACATTTTAACATTACATATTTTTAATTTTGAGTTTTAAATTCTATCCCACCCTCTTGCCTTTTTCCTTTCTCTTGAGAAACCTGGTCATAAGACCTCAATTATACATGTGAAGGTCTGTAAAAATATTTCTATATTAGCCATGTTGCTAAAGAAAATATACATAAACTCACACACACACACACACACAAAGGAAAAATATGCTTAATCTGCATTCAAAGTTTTTCAATTCTATCTCTGGAAATGGATAATGTTCTTCAACATGACTCCTTTGAAATTGTCTTAGATTGTTGTCATGACCAGAGTAGCTAAATCTTTCACAATTGATCATTTTTATAATATTGTTGTTACTATATACAGTCTTCTCTTAATGGGATGGGGAAAAAAAGAGAAGAAAAGTGTATATGATAATTTTATTATACATTATATATTTAAAAGTAAGAGCAAATTGTATATAATAAATTTATAATTTTATGTGCAATTATCTTTTTATTATACTATATTACTTCACTTTGCTTTAGTTTATATATGTTGCTTCAGGTTTTTTTGAAACCACCTTGTTTGTCATTTCTTATATCACAATCATTGTTTTTATTTTAATTGTTGTTCATTAGGAATACAAAGACCCATGCTGAAGTAAATTTAATTTATGGTAAAATCTTATGTTTAGATTAAAAAAGTCAATTTCATGAGTAGAAGATTAATAGCATTAATGTGGGTGAATAAAACCTGGCCTGAACAACAGAGGATGGTTCTGGTGGTGTACAAGCTTGGTATGAGTAGACAGTATTATGTAAAAGCCCAGGGAAACTTGTATTCTTTTTCTTTTTAAATAGCTTTTTATTTACAAGTTATATGCATGGGTAATTTTATAGCATTGACAATTGCCAGACCTTTTGTTCCAATTTTTCCCTTCTTCCCCCCCACTCCCTCCCCCAGATGGCAAGTTGACCAATACATGTTAAATATATTAAAGTATAAATTAAATACAATATAAGTATACATGTCCAGTTATTTTGCTGTACAAAAATAATCAGACTTTGAAATAGTGTACAATTAGCCTGTGAAGGAAATAAAAAATGCAGGTGGACAAAAATATAGGGATTGGGAATTGTATGTAATGGTTCATCTCATTGCTGAAGAGGGCCACGTCCATCAGAATTGAGCATCATATAGTACTGTTGTTGAAGTATATAATGATCTCCTGGTCCTGCTCATTTCGCTCAGCATGAGTTCGTATAAGTCTCTCCAGGTTTTTCCGAAATCATCCTGTTGGTCATTTGTTACTGAACAATAATATTCTATAATATTCATATACCACAATTTATTCAGCCATTCTCCAATTGCTGGGCATCCACTCAATTTCCAGAAACTGTTGTATTCTTAACATGCACTAAAGTGTAGTATCCAACACTAAGTAGCTGGTAGTAGTAATGTAGTCTGGTCTGGTATTATAGAGTCTTATATTCAGTTCTATGTGCTACATTTTAGACAAGATATTGATTAGCTGGAAAGTCATTAGAGAACAGAAGTCTGGATGGTAAAAGGCTTTATTTAATGTCATATAAGGATTTATTGAAGGGACTGGTTAGCCAGAAGAAAAGAATACTTAGGAATGATATGATATCTGTTTAAGTATTTGAAGCCCTGTCCCAGGCAAGAGGAATTGAGTTTGTTTTATTTAGTCCTAGCAGGCAGAACTGGGTACAAGGCGTAAAAGTTTTAAAGAGATCAATTTGATATAAGGAAAACTTCCTAACAATTCAAGCTGCCTGAAAATAGAATGGGCTGCCTTAGAGAATGAATAGTGGATTTCCTCTATAAGAAGTCTTCAGGCAAAGGTCACTATTATTAATGGGATTCTCATTCAGGTACAAATCAGATTGGATGCCCAGAGGGCTCCTTTCTCTTCTGTGATTCTCAGTTCTGATGTTCTAGACAAATCATAATCTCTCTGGATTCCAGTTTTATGATCTATACAATAAGAATAACCTATCTTATAGACTTGTGGATAAAGAACTATGTATATGCAGTATTTCCCAATTTATATATATATTTTTTTTCCAAACTAAAATTATAATAAGACATATCATTGATGATGTACATTGACTGTAGATAAGGTACTCTGTATATAAATCTGGAGCAGCTAAATGGCAGAGGATAGAATATTAGGATTGAAGTTAGAAAGACTCAACTTCCTGAATTCAGATCTTGTTCCAAACACTTACTAGCTATGTAACCCTAGACAAGTCACTTAACCTTATTTTCTTTAGTGTTCTCACCTATAAAATGAACTGAAGAAGGAAATGCCAAACCACTTTAATGTCATTGCTAAGAAACCTCTACATAATGGCACAGAAAATTGGACATGACTGAAATGACTAAACAACAATGAACAGCAATATACAAATTCAGTAAGATGCAGTGTGGCACAGTATATAGAGAGCTGGCTTTGGAATAAAAGCATTTGTTCCAAGTACCATCTCTGCCAGCTACTTGATTCTGAGCAAGTCAGTGAACTTGTCAAATCCCAGTGCAATTCTTTAAGATTGTGCCTGTTTTACCTTGATTGAAGGAGTTGATCACTGGGAGCTCCCAACAACAAAATTAGAGGTCCAATATAATTTGTAAGTAATAATAATAACAACACTGAGGGCTACTCTCAGAGATTTTAAATGGACTTGAACTCAGTTTGGCCTCAAGTAGATTTAAAACAATTCTAAATGACTTCTAATGAAAATTTACAATGTCCCCTAAGGATTAACTGAGAATCACTCTAAAAAGAAAGAAGACCTTGTGATATTTTCAGTCAGGACCTTTTCATTTGAATTTGCTACCATAATTTTGATGAAGTGTGAATCTGATTATGTCACTCCTCTACTCAATAAACTTCAATGACCCCTAATTATCACTAAAATCAAATGTAATCAATTTTGTTTTGCTTTTATAGCCATTCACAATCTAACTCCAACATTATTTATATATTTTCAAGTTTATTATATATTTTCCTCCTTTCTATATTTTCTGGTCCAACCAAATTAGCCTTCTTACTATTCTTTCCCCATTTTCTTTTTGCTCTTGCTGTACTTTTGCCACCAAAGCATTCCTACCTCATCACTACCATTTAGAACTTCCTTGCTTACTTCAAGAGACTGCTCAATTTCTACCTACATGAAGTTTTTTTTCCCCCCTGATCTCCAATTCCTGATAATAGTATATTTTTCACATGCCTATTTATATACATTCTATCTCCTTTAATAGAATATACCCTCTTTAACCCTCAATAATGGGGGTTGCTGTATTTCTGCCTTCAGATTATTACTTTCTAGTGGAGAGAGTGGCTCATGATATGTGTTTAATAAAGACTTGTTGATTTGTTGATTTACTGATTGATATAGCATTTCTCTTATCAGGGAATCTGAATAAACCAGGATACCAAACTGAATAGGTTATAGAATAATCGTTTTAATCTACTAGGCTATCTAGCTAGTGATATTCCATGAAATCCTAAAGTTCTATTGTTCTGTAACCTTAGTGAGACCTTTCATTTCTTGGTCTTGGTGGTCCTCATTTATAAAACAGATGGGGTTGAACTATATAATCTCAAAGATCCCATCCAATCAAAAACAATCCTCTAATAAAATCAATAGCACTATCAGATTAGAAGTTCATTAGGTTTGTACATCATCAGCATGGTGTAAATTATTCTATGAGTATGGTATAGCTACTAATAGACTTACCTCATAATCAATAACTCTTGAATTCTAGTCTGCCTCTTGCATATAGATGTGGGATTGTGAACATGTCAGTTACCTTCTCAATGTCCCAGCCAACTGTCAAAGACATACATTAGCATAGTAATTGCTGATTTGCAATCAACAGATATTAATTAAATACTATTTATCATGCAACATGGTAGGTGCTGAAGATACAAAGACAGTCTCTGACCTCAGGGAGTATATCTTCTCTTGGAGGAGAAGATAGTCTTAGAAAAGAAATTAGTAAAACTGATGAAATTACACAACTGAACAACAACCATACTTATAGGACTCTTTCCCTCCATATTGCACTTAGTCCTTAACACTTTTACATCTTGGCTTCTACTTCTTTCAGTTGAATGAATGACTACATAGTTTACTTTCTATCAGCTTAATTCTATCCACATATGTTTTTTCTTTTTACTCATTCCATCTCCAGCCCTCTCTTTTTTAGGGTAGTGTCATCTGGGCATTGACTTGTGGGTAATTTTAAGAGAAAGTTGGCTTATTTTCAAAGTTCTTCAATTTTAAACCTTTTTTGTTTTTCTATTTTTTTGTTTAGTCCCCCATTTCCATTTAATACTGATAGATGCCAGATCCAATTTGGACCTCATCTACTTTTCTAGATTTATTCCTTATTTTCTTCCTTCACATACTGATTTTCTAGTCAAAATAGCCTGTTAGCTGTTCTCCATAAACTGATCTCTATCACTCATTTCTACATTTCCAGACCAACAAATTTCATCACCATCATCACCATCAACTATTTTCAATAATCTGCAAAAGCTGAGACTGCTTCCTAATATGTTGGTTCAAATCTGAGGTGTTTGTTGAATAGTAAGCATTAAAAAGATGATGGTATTTTATCCTGACTGTGGATTCTTTTACTCATTCAATCAATAAACATTTATTAAATACCTACTGTATCTAACAAAATGTTGAGAATAAATAGTAACTATAAAATTAATAACAGCAATAACAATAAAGATATATCTTACCATTTGTCACATAATAGAAAATGAAATTTGAACTCAGAAAAGAAAATAACTGATGGAGACACCTATTGTAAAATAAGCTTTGTCTTAAAAACAAACAAACATATTTTACCTTTATTTCTAGTGATTTACATTTTCCAAAGGTTCTTTACATGAACACTTCACATCATTCAGAGCATAAAAAACAACAACTTTGTAGTTTTTCGATATAAAGCTATCATCTGCTCTCTACTCAGGCAGCAAAGTAACTGTCCTTGATAGCTGAATGTTTCTGAGGGAGACAAGTGTTTAGCTGTTTGGTTCTGAGAATAGATTTGCCATGACATTCTCTATTTGTTTGTGAATCAGACCTCAAAAGACAAACAGGAAAAGGCACAATATACCGCCCTTCATTGTTTGTTTGTGTTTTTAAATTCATTGTAGTCAATATCTATGTCAGCTGTGCCTCCTAAGATGAGTTGAGAATTAAAGGTTGGGAGTCAGGCTATTTCAGAACTGCTGTTATTATCTCTGATGTCTCTGGAAAATCTGTTCATTCCTCTTTACTTGGCCCAGAATATTGCTTATTCGTGCCCTTGTGACCACTGTGCTTTATTACTGTGATGTTCTCTTAATTAGGCTTCCATTAAAATTGATTTCCAAGCTATAGCTGTGGAGGAGAGTAGTGACTATGCACTCCTTTGTCTGAAGGTTCTAAAGGTGATGATTTCAGCATATCCACCAGACAGCAGGTGACTTTCCTGGTTTCTATTTGATTGATTTGGCTTAGACTCTCTGATAAGCTTTAAATCACATTTTTTTAACTTAGGAAAGCTAGTTTGTAGCTAACCTATATAATGTTACAATATTCCTATCTTATTTCTTTTCTTTCTTTTTCATTCAGGGAGTAGTTCATACTTACAGACTTAATTGGTATAGTAGATAGAGTGTAGGTCACAGAGTCAAGAAGATACATCTTCCTGAGTTCAATCTGGTCTTAGACATTTACTAACTGTGTGACTTTGGACTAGTCAGTTAACCCAGTTTGCCTCAGTTTCCATATATATAAAATGAGATGGAGAAGGAAATGACAAATCACTCCAATGTCTTTGTCATGAAAACCCTAAATTGGGCCATGAAGAGGGAGACACAACTGAACAACTACCATACTTGTAGGATGCTTTCCCTCCATATTCCACTTAGTCCTTAATACTTTTACATCTTGGCTTCTTCTTCTATCAGATGGATGATATAGTTACTTTCTGTCAGCTTAATTCTATCTAGATATGTTTCTTTCTCTATACTCATTCCATCTCCAGCCCTCTCTTTTTTAGTGTAGTATCATCTAGGCATGGTGATTTTAAGAGGAAGCTGCCCAACAGGCCATGGTACTCAAGATACTTAACTTCTCTCACCCAACTGGCCATGCCCCGCAAATCTCCTAGAGTAGTAACAAACAAAATAAATCAGGAAAATGCTAAAAAAAAAAAAAAGACTTCCTTAGCTCTGCTCCAGGTGTTGTATTCTCCAGGGTGACAGGCACCAACTGTCTTGTTTTTCCTTGTCTGGATACCCAAGTTAAAATCTTTCCTCTTTTTAAAACTTGTGAGATTCATTAAAACCAATTTTACTCCATTGTATTCAGTTAGTTGTTCTCCCACTAACATCTGCATCTCTGGCTCCAAACTCTCCTTCTTACAAAGCCACAGAGACATGCACTCCAGAGCATCTGAGAACTCAGTGATCTGCTTCTGAGTTACCAACAAACCTTGCTTTTCTGTTAACCTAACTAAGTATGCTTCATACTTCCCTGGGGAGGAGTATCTTTTCTTAGTATTTGCCTCATTTTGATTGAAAAATGAAAGTGATTAGATTAGCCCTTACCAATTCTTCCTGCTTCTCTATTTTTATACTTACCTATAGCAGGTCAGGGATTTCTCCCTTGAACTCAGCCAATCAGTTGAGCGGATGTGTATAGAACCTCACCTAGAGCCCTAAGTTTGGGTGCCAAATGTGTGTTCTGCTTTCTAGAGCCCCCAACCTGGGATAACAAAATGTACTTTGCTTTTTAGAGCGCCCTCACAGAGGTGATTAAAACATATCATCTTAGTGGAGAAGTGATGAGACGGGACTCCTGAAGATGGTGGAAATATGGAATCCATTTATTCCAAGGACTTTCCTCTTTTTATACCCTTATACTCCTATGTAACAAAAACACAGGGCATGTGCCAAGTATATATTCTGCATGTGGGACCACATAAACAACTTGCTATTGTATATAGTTTACCACCTGGCATCACTCTTCCACCTGGGTATCACTCTGCTTCAATCACAACACAAGTTGTCACTGTCCCATGACTTTTCAGCAAGCCTGAGAGCCCTTAGAGGAGATGGGGAGCCGAACCAGACATTGTCAGCAGGTTCCCTTTGGGCTGAAGGGTCTTATACCTCACCCAGAGTTCCCCCACTGTCTGTGGCCTTCTACATATGCTAGCCTGTTTTTTCCCACCTGTGCTGATATTTACTTTATTGCCTGATCATGCCCTCACTTAGAGTTTTGTTTACCCATGTTGACTTAAGATACTTATAAGTATAGCTATTCCCATACTATTTAGCTGGCTAGTTTTGAGTCTTTGGTGCCTAGGTCTTCTACTTCTCAGTCTTTAATTCAACTCTTGACCTCCCCTGAATTGTCTAATATTGTGGTTACTTTAGATCCTTCAAGACTCATCCTAGCACATTTTATGATTTTGTTTGGCTTAATAATATGAACTAATAATTATATAATATATATATATATATGATAAATGTTAATATAATAGAATAAATAATTATATAATGCTTAAAGTTTCTCAATTGATTTACATTGTTGATTTCATTTGTACTGATTATTTGGGAAGGGAAACCAAAGGGGTAAAGGGAGACTATAATGGTGAAGATTGTGTGGTCCATTCCATATGAATTTCAAATGAAAGAACTGGAAATATTTAATGTAGAGATAGGAAGATCTAGAGGATGCAGAAGAAAATTCATATCATAAATGAATCAGAGGATAAGGGAAAGGTACAAGTTTCACAATTATAAATAGGGATGGGAGTTCTTGACCAAACAAAGGATAGAATGGATTGCTTTTCCATTGTTGATGTTGGACTTAGAAATATCAGCTATGTTGGCCCAAACTACACACTTACCTGTACACTTGAGGATGAAAAGATATGCAGAGATCCAGTGGAGTTGGAGATCCTTAGTGAAATGCATTAATACACCATATCCAATCAACATAGAGATAAAGTAAAGGTTATCAAAGCAGCAGTCTGAGTTCCTAAGTTAACTCAATCATTGATCTGCATAATGGTTTTGTTGTAAATGAAAAATGAAGGAGCAAAAGCTGATCAAATCACTGAACATGTGGCCTAAGATAGAAACTGAATATATGTTTTTTTTTAATAAAGCATATAACTATATAAGGGTAATTATGATAAAATTCATGTAAGAGATGCTATAACTTGGTTCAGTGATGTTATTTACTTTATTCATTTCTAATATCAAGTTTAAAGTGTTAGATTACCACCCCTTGCCCTGAACAAATCAATGAAATGCAATCATTGATGTATAGAATGGAGTAATCTATAAGATGATGACTGCAGCTAGCATATAATTGGGTGAGACTAATTTACAAATACTGTATCTGGGATTCTTAACTTGAGGTTTATGAAGTTGTTTTCAAAACATATATTAATAATTATTTCAGTTGTTATTGTTTGGTCAGTTGTGCATACTCTTCACCACCCCATTTGTTTTTTGGTTTTGTTTGCGAAAATACTGGAGTGATTTGTCATTTCCTTCTCTAGCTCATTTTACAGATGAGGAAATTTTTAGTACATTTGGTTTTACTAATGATCTCCTATGGTTTATGGGTTATAGTCTCTTTAAGTAAAGGTTATCTCAGAAAGGAGATTGGTCTTAGCTGATTTCCATTAAAACTAACAACCCAATAAGTAACAATGTGAATGTTCATTTTTTACTTCATTTTAGTCAGCTAAACTGTCAGTCAGGAGACTGGAAAGAAACTAGAATGTCTATTCAGAAATAATAAAGTGGTAAAGAATGCAAAAAGAATATTCTAATGATTAGGAGAAAATATTCTTTAAAAGTCTACACACCCAAATATCAATATAATCACAAAAACTTCTTTGTTTTTACTTTACCTAAAGACAAAAAAGGATGTGAGGAAGTCACATGACTTCAAGGGCTTTGAAGATGAACAGGAATATTAGGAAAACCAAGTCAGTCTGTCCCTCTCCAGTCAACCTTGATAGGATTTGAGATGCTCACACAATCAGAGAGATATAGAAACTAAGATCACCTAATCAAAGGCAGCAATAGATTCTCATCTCATATCTAACGAACACTCATTCAAGCAAATAGTGAATAGAATTACATAAACTATTTGAATTGTTGATTTCTTTTTTTTCTTTTTCCCTGAACTGTTAATTTATTTTTGAATATGTATAGCAGGCCTTGAGTAAATTAAATGTTCATTTGATGTACTTTCTCTAAGCTACATAGAGTCAAACACTGACCATTGTATCTCCCATCTTCTGTAATATGAGGGAAAAATAATTAGTAGACAGTCTATGTGCTCTATTAATACTAATACAAAATCAAAGTATGTAGAGGAAAGCATCTATCACATTGGATAGACTCTCTCCTTCACTTTGAAGGCTTTATAGGACATGTGCAAGAGTTATATAAGATAAAAATAGTGAATGGCTTGGAAAAATTCTTTGCAAACATTAAAGACCTATATAAATATTAATGGTTATTTTTAATAGCATATTTTATTACTTAAAATATAAAATATTATAAATCAAAATATTGTGTCTTGCACATTGGAGTCAATACAAAATTAAATGATCACTGATACTTTGACCTATCATTTCCTTTATATTGGTACTCTTAGTCCATATGCCAATTGTTCTCTTTCCTTTTTTGTTTCCTATATTATGCAACTCTTTTCTCTGTGTACATACACGTGTGTGTGTGTGTGTGTCTGTGTGTGTCTGTGTGTGTATGTTTTAATAAATCCTCCAGTTAGAATTTCTTCAGTATTTTAGAAGACTTCTTCTTATCATTTTTTTTGGGGGGAAAGGTCTCAGGGATATTTACATATTTCTTCAGGTTGTCTTTCTGTTCTCTTATTCTTGATATTTTATTAGCTATTTGCTTTCCCATCATACATCTCTAATACTATCTCCAAATCCATTTATTTCATCTCAATGAATTTCTTTGCAAGTCTCTATAGATAATAATGTTACATACTTGGTGTATTCATCATGTATCTTTTCAACAACTTTTGAGGTAATTGTTTCAAGATAATGTTATCCCAGGACACACAGTCATATAGTATCATCAGGAAGCTATGTTGTTAAAGAGGCTGTCTATCATCAGGGAGAAGTTTGAGATCATTCATTATCAACTCTACCATTATAACAGGCATATTTGTAAAAATATGTCTACCAAAATTTTCTTCTATTTCTTTTCCTCTTCTACTTTTTTTACAATCTATTTTGTATCATGTTTATTTCTGTGCATTTATCTCTTGAAATAGACTATAAACTCCTTTAAGAAACAGACTGTGTCATTTTTATTCTTTGTATATCTTGCATTTAGCATAGTACATTGCATATAGTTGGTTCTAAAAGTACTTCTTGATTTCACTGTACTGAATTGGATAATATATGGTTTGTTTTCTTTTTTCTCAAATTTCTTTCTCACTTCTGAAATTTCCTAAGAAGGTTTGTTATAGGGTTTTCTTTTAATCAGAGCAATGTCTTCTTTGAACGAGAGCATTTGCAGAGCCTTGGTATCTGTAGAGAATTCTTTTGTTTGGAACTTACTCAGCATATGGTCAATGACATTAGTAAACACCTTTGGGAGAAGACACATCTTTCTGTTTAACTCCCCACTTAAAGTCAATTGATACTCCTTAAATCAACAAAGTCATCTCTTGGTCACCTCTGTTGTAAAGTTCCATATGATTCAGAAATGGTTATGAGAGTCATCAAGTTTATGAAAAGCTTTTTTTTTTTTTTTGTCTTGTGCAAGTCAAATTGTTATGCCACAGTTCTCTTTTATTGTCCTGACTCAGTTTCCCTAATTATCCTGACCCAGTCCTGCCTCTGTTTCCCTGCTTCTCAGTTCTGCAAAACCTCCCCTCCCTCTTTATCAGAATACTTGATAGAAGATCAGAATGCCTCTCCCCATCCCAAACTATTAGAATATCAGATACTGTCTTATCAAGATGTCTCTCCTCAAGTCCGGGGTGCCTCCCCCTGATTATGTCATCCCTTCTCCAGAGGCTCACCCCACCCTGTCAGAATCCCCTTCCCCGTTTTCAGTACCCTGACTCCACCCCTGCCTCAGTCTACCCTCTGCATCTGAGCCACGTGTATATATGTCATTGAGATTACTGGATTCTTGGAGATGATGGTCTCATTCAGCCCTGGGATCCATTGGATCCATTGGTTCCAGTATATCTCTCCATTTACTAAATTATTAAATATTCTCTAATCTCTATCTTACTCAGTTTCTCCAGCATTACAAAATCTTTTCTTAAAAATAGGAATATAGTATCAGTACTTTTGCTTTGCACATGTTTTCAGTTGTGATTTACAATCACAAGAAAATTGTCAATAAAAGCTTGATTCTTCCTTGTTTATTTTTTACTTTACTATGCCTGCATGGATCATTCATGTAAAGATTTTTGGAGAAATGATACATCATAGAAGCTGCTGATGTCTTTTCGTTTGTCATTTTTTGGGGGGAAGATATAGTATAGCAGAACATCAAATAAAACTAGTAACAAAATGAGTTTGAATTCTGATTGAGGCACATGCTTCACTGTGATCCTACTAAATTGCTTTTTCTTTCTCAGACTCAGTTTTCTCATTTTAAAAATGAAAATGGGTATATCTAAAGCACTTACTTCAAAGCATTGTTAAAAAAATAAAACATAGCAAATTCTTTGAAAATCTTAAAACACTATATGAATTATAGTAATAGTGATATTGAATAATATATGGTGAATCTCAAACTTGTTTTTGTACAGTACATATTGTCTAGGAAATTCTGAACAATTCACTTAACCTCTTCATGTTTCAGGCAACTGCTTAAAACTGAAGGTAGAAGAATAGGTGCTGAATTGAAATGATAAAGGAAATTACCTTTCTAAGAGTTCCTTTTATCAATAAAATCACAAGTCAAAACACTCCCGATAACCATCAAAATTATTATTATTGGACAAGGCCATTCATATTCCCCCATCTTTGGAAGTCTTAATCTTTTCAAGAAATATAAAGAATTAATTCTTAAATGCTTTAATAATCACCTCTAGTATGGAATTCTGTCCATGCTTAGTTGGGCCTGGCTCCTCTTGCAGATTTCAAATTCTTTTTACTTCTTCATTGACTTCTTCATATGCAGACTCAAACAATAATAAAGTCAAAATATGATGGTCTCTCAGCAGAATGATTTCAGAAAGGCCTGGAGAGACTTACATGAACTGATGCTGAGTGAAATGAGCAGAACCAGGAGATCATTATATACTTCAAGAACAATACTGTATGATGATCAATTCTAATGGACATGGCCATCTCTAGCAGTGAGATGAACCAAATCAATTCCAATAGAGCTATAATGAATTCAACCAGCTACACCCACGAAAGAACTCTGGGAGATGACTATGAACCATTATATAGAATTCCCAATCCCTCTATTTTTGTCTGCCTGCATTTTTGATTTCCTTCACAGGCTAATTGTACACTATTTCAAAGTCCGATTCTTTTTGTACAGCAAAATAACGGTTAGGACATGTATACTTATATTGTATTTAATTTATACTTTAACATTTAACATATATTGGTCAACCTGCCATCTGGGAGAGGGGTGGGGGAAAGGAGGAGAAAAATTGAAACAAAAGGTTTGGCAATTGTCAATGTTGTAAAATTATCCATGCATATAACTTGTAAATAAAAAGCTATAATTAAAAAAAAAAGATGGTTTCCCTCATTGCATGTCTTTTTGTACTTATAATTTAATAATAACTAGTATTTACATAATGCTTTAAGGTTTGCAAAAATGCTTTACAAATTGTATCTTATTTTATAATAACTCTGGAAAATAGGTTTTTTTTTTTTTTTTTTTTTTTTTAAGTGAGGATAACTAAAGGTGGACAGATTAAGTAGTTTGCCAAGGGCTGAACCATTAAATTAACTTTCTTAGGTCAGATTTGAATTCACATCTTTTTAGTCCAAGATCCAGAACTTTATATGCTGTGCCTCTACTATATACCTTTACTACAGATACACATGCTACAAGTAGTGGAAGAAATCACAATGTATGCATGGACTATGATCTTTTGGTCCCTTCTACCTTTAATCTTCTGTGATAATTACTAACAAATATTCATTAAAGTCATAACACAATATCAATATTCTACATTTTTTGTAATTTCCTTTTTCACCTTCCTAATATCTTTTGCTAAACAATGGTTAAAAATAAGAAATATTTTAAAATGCTTTTCTGATTATTAAAGGAATTTTACTTTTTCTATTGAATGTAGTTCTAATTATAGCCAAAAGATATTGTTGGATATCATGGGAGATACTAGACTGTCAGATTCAGAAATATATTACAGAGTGACTGGTTTAATTTTAGTTTGATATCCTGAGTACACAGTGACATTTATTGAGAGTATATTATAGAGCAAATCTATAAAGTGAATTGTAGTTACATCAGTTCCCAGGAGAGATTAGAAAGTAGATTTGGGAAGTGTGGCTCAGAGGACAGCATATTCTCTCATTTATGGAGCTGTATTCAGGGAAGTGTCATGTAACTTGCCCAAAATATCCTCTGACCTCCTTCTTATGTCTGTAAGTTTAGTAGGTCCTTCAGTGTTGCTTAATCTTAAAGGAATAGAAGTAAAAAGGAAAGAAAGAATGTATTTAGAGAAATTGGTCTTCTCTAGGCTCTGATATTTGTACCCTGAAGCCTCTCTCACATCTACTACCTTTTTTCACACTACAAATATCAACTGTTTTCCTTTATTTTTATCTTCTTTCCTAGATGAATATGATTTCCCTTAGTCCTCTAAATTGGTCTGATATGTTTTTAATTTTAAATAATATTTTATTTGCAATTATATGCTTAAAGACAATTTTTGGCATTCATTTAAAAAATTTTTTTGGGGGAAGCAAATTTTCTTCCTCCTTCCCTCACCTCTCTTCCCCCTGAGACTACAAGCAATTTGATATAGGTTATACATGAAGAAACATACAAAATATATTCCCATATTGATTGTTATCCTTTATTCTCAAATAAGACCATAATGAATCAAATAAGATCAATGTGTCTGACTATGGTTGATTAGAGTTTGGAAGGCTCTATTACAGATAAGTCACAAATAGTCCATATGAACATTTGAAATGGAGATCTCAATATTTGTATATCTCACATTTCTTTGAAACTACTGTAATTCTGCTTTGTTCATAGAGCAGAACACTTTCTTTCATGTGGGCATATCGTACTAGATGGTCCTGTGCCTGTGTCCCTCATGTCTTGAAAGTGCTTCCTACAGTCTTTAGAAAGATCTTGAGAGTGTCATTGTATAATTTCTTATGATCTCCATATGAGCACTTCCCTTGTGTGAATTCCCTGCAAAATGATCTTTTAGGCAAATATACTTTTAGCATTTGAATGATGTGGTTATCCTATCAGAGTTCTATTCTCTGCAGTACAATTTAAATGCTTGCCAATTCAGCTCAAGAAAGGACCTCATTGTCTGGTATATTATTCTGCCATACGATCTTTAGAATCTTCTTAAGACAATTCAAATGTGATTCAGTTTCTTGGCTTGGCACTGGTATAGTATCCAGGTTTTACAAGCACACAACAATGAGGTTAGCACAACAGCTCTGTAGACCTTCAGTTTAGTAGTCAGTATGTCAATCTCATTATCAATATGCACATCCCTGTATATACCCATGAAGTCAATGTAAGTGAGTATATCCATAGCATTCAACATTTCTCCATTTGCTGTAATCAATAGTATGAATGATGTGGTGCTGGCTGGTAAAAAATTTCTTTTTTCTTGATGTTATTAGGCCAAAATTAGTACAAGCAGAAGAGAACTGAACCATACTTCATTGATTCTCAGAATTAGAGACTGCATTGAGTGCACAGTCATTTGTGAACAAAAAGTCATGCATCAACTCTCCCTTTACTTTACTCTTGGATTGTAGCCTTTTCAAGTTAAATAATTCACAATGGTAACTGACCTTTATGTATTTTCCATCTTCATTGAAGGTATCCAACATTACAGAAAGCATCATGCTAAAAAGAATGGGAGCAAGCACACAGTCTTGCTTCACTCCCCTAGTGACTGAGAAAGCACAAGAGCATTGTACTTTATTCAGAATTTGGATAAGCATTCCCTCATGAAAATGATTTAAAGTACTGATGAACTTCTCCGGGCAACCAAATTTTGCCATAATTTTCTACAAGTATTCATGACTGAGAATATCAAAGGCTCTGGTCAGATAGACAGATATGTACAGACCTGTGTTTTATTCTTGGCATCTTTCCTGGAGTGTAGAACACCAAACGCCATTTCAGCTGTTTCTCCGTCCTTTTTGAAGTCACACTGGCTCTTGGATAGAGCTTATATAAAAAGGACTTTGGTAAGCATCTGGCCAGCAACAACTAAATGAGAAACCTTCCCCTCCCACCCTCATGATTGTCACAGAAAACTATTTTTCTTTCCTTATAGGAAGAACAATAGAAGCGTTCTTGAACTCCTAGAGGTTAAGTTTCTTTTGCCATATAACCCAGAAAATTTCTGTCTTCTTTTGAATGAGCAGTGGATCCTTGTATCTCATAAATGTCAACTGGAATAAAAACTGCACCAGTTGCTTTGCCACACAAGAGGAATCTAATGGCATTCAAAAACCTTTCTTTAGTTGGAAGTTCAGCTAGAACAAGATTGACTTTAGCCTGAAGTATATGGTCAATGGCTTCAGCATTGATTGCTGACGATCTTTTGAGAACATTATGGAACTGTTCAGCCCATCTCTTCAGGATCATGCTCTTAATCCCTGATCAATGTGCTTTACTCAACACTGAGTACTTGTAAGGCACCAAAGGTCTTTGGCCCATAAATAGCCTCCAGGGAATCATAAAAGTGCTTTGGAGTGTTATTATCAGTGTAAAACTGAATTTTATTTGCCTTTTTACTGAGTCAAGCATCCTATATCTGTCTAAGCTTCACTTGCACTTTAGTTTTGCTGGAGTTAAATTCAGCCTTCTTAAGAGACAGATGAACTATCTTGCTGGTAAACCCTGTGAAGTTCTTGTTTTTCATTAATCAGCTTCTGAATTTCATCATCATTTTCATCAAATTAATCTTGATATTTGTGAGTATTTTGGTCCAGATGAGCAAACGTGCTGTACACCAAATCTCTGAAAGCTAAGTCCTTTTCTACTCCACTGTTGTTATATGTTAGCTTGGATTTCTCTCCAAGTTAGCAAGGGACTATTCCTATTTGGAGTTCTTTAACCTGCTGATGTTATTTTTTGGTATTCATCTTACTTTGGGGATGGGGCTTTTGTTGAATGTTAATTTTTAAATTGTAAAGGATGTATATGATTAGTCTAGCAAATCACACATTGCCTTCTTTATTCTCACATCCTGTCTATTTCTTCTCCTTACAATGGCATAGTCTATTAAATGCAAATATTTGCTGTTCGGGTGAATCCATGAAGCTTTATTACATTTAGGTAAATGGAAGACAGTATTTGTAATGAGGTCATAAAATGCACAAGTTTTCAGTAATAAATGACCATTGGTGATAAAGTTTCTGACCCCATTCCTCTCAAGGACTCCCTGTCATATCTGACAGTCTGTTTCTATTCTAATATTAAAGTCACCCGAAATTATATAGTTGTCTTCTTTTGACACATTAATAATGAGAATCTCCAGGTTTTCATTTTCTTTGACATCATGAGGATTTCTCATGTTGGAAGCATATGCATTGGTCATGGTGGCTTGGGACTTTCCTATAAGGTGCAATTATGTTGTCAAGAATCTATCATTCACTTCTTTTGGGAGGAATCTCAGCTTGTTGACTAGATTATTTTTGATTGCAAAACCTCTACCAGCTTCATGATGTTCCCCTTCACTGTGGCTACTCCAAAAAAAAAAAAAAAGTGTTTACAATGCTGACTTCTGTAAGCTGGTCTTTTTTTGCTAGCCTTGTTTTACTCAGGGATGATATTTAGATATGATACTTGTCTTTCAGAATAATCAGTTTCCAGTGATAAGATAAACACTAAGACTATTGGAAATGGCTGGAATGCAGTATCTTCAACGCCTAACCAGGCTTGGGAAGCTATATAATGCCTGCCTTAAGCCACCTTCATGGCTTTTGGAATAAATTGTTCTCATCTGCCCATTCCACTGGAGGAAGTCTTCACATATGTTTGGGTAGATACCCCTATCCAAATCATTGACAGGTTTGATAGTCCTTAATTCCCTCAGTTAATATTTCCATATTAATCATAAAAGAAGACACAGTGTGACAAAAGGGGAAAAATAAAGAAAATTAAAATAGTATTTCTCAATCTGCATTCAAACTCTGTCAGTATTTTTTCCTAGAGGTGGATGGCATTTTTCATCATGAGTACTTTGGAATTCTTTTGGATAATATATTGGTGAGAATATCTAACTGATCATTGTATAGTATTGCTGTTACAGTGTACAATATTGTGTTATGTTCTACATGAGATTTCACCTAAAGAAAATTCTTGGTCTTTGCACAGTGCAAGGTTTACAACTAATTTGAATTTCTATAAATAAATATACTTCAGAATCTATGCTAATTAACCCCTTGTTAAATTCTAAACTTCATAAAGACAGGGTCATAGTCTCGAAATTCATTATTTTTTTCTGATGCCCAGCATAGTGCCCTGCATGTAGCAAACACTTAACAACTTAGGCAGCCATTAATATTTGATAAATTAAATAAAATTAGAAAACACCTATTAATTAAATGATTAAGCTTTGACATATTGTAGAGTATTGTGCTGAGTATTATGGGAGATAAAAGTTTAGAAAAAAACCAGCAACATTGTTCTTATTTTTATGAATCTTGTAGTCTAATAGATTAAGACTTCAACTATATAATAATATGCATATAATACTTCAATACAGTAAAGAATTAAATACCAATATGCTATGTGAAGTATAAGGAGAGAAAGATCATATCCAGCTGAAAGAATCAGGAGAAACTGACTGGACAAAGTAGTATTTGAAAAGGAACTAGCCCAAGCAAATGTTTTGAATATAAGGATTCAGAGTTGCACAATTTGGGGAGTAAATATAGCACAATAATATGAACTATATCTGGAAAAGTAAGTTCTAATAATTAATTGTTTTATATAATTATAATAAATAAGGATGGACTTGGAAAAATTTGAGGAAATGTACCTCACTCATTTTACTGAAGAGATGGAAGACAAATGGCTATGACAGTGTAAATATATATATATATATATATAATATATATATATATATATATATATATATATATAGTGAGATAAAGTCAACCTGTCAATTAGTTCTGCAGAAATAATTTTTTAAGATACCAAGTTATCAAGAGTTTGCAAGAGTACCATGACTCTTCTTGCAAAAAAATATTATGGAAGCAGTATGAAAGGTGGTTAAAAAGACCATAGGATCAAAAATACAGAATTAAAAGAGATCTCATTGCCTGTAAAATAAATCTCTTCATTATGCTGATGAAGAAACTGAGGCCCAACGAAGTTAAGTGACAGAGGAGAATGGAAGTGAAATCACATATAAGGAGCTATTACAGTAGTCCAAGTAGGTTGTAATGAGTGCCTAAACAGAATGGTGCTAATAAGAATAGAGAGGGATGCATCATGATAAGCATATTTTCAAGATGCTATTGATAGTATCTTGTGGTAAGGAAACATAATTGATTAAAGATAAGTCCAAGGTCCAAACACAGGGCACAAGATAAAACGTGAAGTCATAGAAAGCAACAATGAAGTCAGAAAAGACAATAGTTTGAGGGACAGAGATAACGAGATCAGTTTTCAAAATGCTGAGTTTTGAGGTGTTGGTGGGATATCCCAGTGGAGATCTCCTGCAGTCTAAAGCTCCAGATGGTTAGCATTTTATGAATCATTGGGATGACTTACGTCCCTATTGTGCTCTCCTGGCAGTTGTGATGAGTTGGATTTCCTAGTAAAGGTTTTTGCACTCAGAGGCTGGGTGTTTGTCATAAAGGTTTGGCATCTTCCTGCTGCCTCCATGGATCTTCCAAAGCTCAATTATATTGTCCTATAGGGCATTGCAGAAGATATATTTTTCAGACTGTCAAGTACAAATAAAAATGCTTTAAACTATGCCATGCTTTCTACTTCAACTTGCTAGATGAAAACAATAATACAGTGATTCTTGCTTATAGAATCTTAAAACATTTATAAAAACTTCTAAGTCAGGCAATTCAAGATATCCATTTTAAATACTAAATAATTTCAATACATTTATTATGTTTCCAAATCTTAGAATTGGATGGGGTCCTAGAGGTCATCAAATTCAATATCTACAAAACACATGAATGAATTCCTCAATTACATTGTCCTTTCCTCATTTCTTTTACTACTGGAAGGGAACAGACATTGTCCAGTCTCAACTTTATCTGAATGGTAACTCAATCTGCATAACGCCAACAAGTGGTCATTCCAATTCTGATTGAATAATTCTAGTGGTAATAAACCCAAAATATCTTGAAATAAGAAGGATTTTTATAACTTCCTTCCTGCTATTTTATAGATGAAGATGAGACTCAGAGATTAAATCAAATGCCTAAGGTCACAAAGGCAACATGTCTGAAATAAGATTCAAATCTTTACTTCTAGAAGCAATAATTCTTTAATTCCATAAGGCAAAAGCCAGTAAGTGGTTCAGTAGATAGAACATTAAATCTGGAATAAGGATGCTTTGAGTTCACATCTGGCCTCAAACTCCCACTAGCTGTGTGACTAGTCAAATCATTAACTTTATGTGCTTCAGTTTCCTCAGTTATAAAGTGAGAATCATAATAGCACATACCTTACAGAATGAAGTACGTTACAGAGTGAGGATCAAATGAGACAGTATTTATAAAATGTTTAACACAGTGACTGAGATATAGTAGACATTTACTAAATGCTTATCTCCTTCCTTTCATTGTTGTACGACTTTAATTAGTAGGAACCATTTCCTCTTTTTGAGTCCTAATCTCATTCACCATGACTTTTCTATCCATTAGTTTTAATTTTTTTCTCTAGTAAGCCACTTCAATAATCTATATACTATAAAGAAAGTATAGGGATCTGAAAATGGACTGGCTTATTGGAACTGTTTAGGAGAACAAACATTCCTTTTTGGCCTTAAAAGTGAATTTAGAACATTATGATCTTTGGAGCCTGAAAGTGGATAGTTTTTTTTTTTTTTTTTTTTTTTTTTAAGAGAAACCTAGAGTTTTCAAGAACACAAACTAAGATGAATGAGGGGGAGTATACATATTGAGCAGCAGCAAAGGTGGTGAAATCATGTCTCCAGCCCCACCCATAACTTAGTGAACGAAGCTGTAATAAATCAGTGACATAGGAGAAAAGAAGCAAAAGAAGAAAATGAAAAGAGATCTGAGAAACAGAACAGAAGGGAGAGATGGAGGCACACTGCTGGGCTTTTCAGGCATCTTAATAGACAGAACTGAAGCTGGAGCTACAAATCATAACAGAGAAAGGGTGAATTTTTTTCTTCTAGTTACCCCTACCCATTCTTGTGATATTGCACAATATTCTCCCTATTAATTCAGTTTGAGCAGAATCATGAAAGAATGTAGAGATTCCAAGACGTGGAGGTGAGGAGATAGTGCATTCAGAGCATGAGGGGTAGTCAGTGTAAAGGCATGGAAATAGGAGAAAAGTATTTTGTCTGATGTCAGTATGACTAAATTGTAGTGTTCATGAAGGGCAGTAATGTATAGCAAGATTGGAAAGGTATTCGGGGGCCATATTTTGAAGAGCTTTTAATGACTCAAGGAGTAGATTATATTTTATCCTGGAAGTACTACAGGGACATTGCAATTTATTGAATAGTGAAAGGAGATTACATTATTAGACTTTTATTTTAAAAAATAAGTCACTCTGGCAGCTCTTAGGATGGATAGATTGGTGTACACAAAGTATCGAGGTAAGAATCCTGCTGTAGATTAGAGAAAGATAATCAAAGGTTATACTGAGTGTATATGCTCAATAACTGCGCTCCAGGCATTGGTTACACAATTAGTAAAATTAATAATACAAGCCATTTCAGTAGTATACATTCACAATTATTTCCATAGCAACATAATGCAGTGGAAAGTATGTTAGATTTTAAATAAGAGAATCTCAGTTGCTATCTCACTCCTGACAAATGTGTGGCTTTAAATCAGTCATTTAATCTAAGTTTCTTTGTCTTTGAGATGAGGAAGTTGGACTAAATAGCCACTAAAATCACTTCCTTCTCTCAATCCATGTTTCTATACTGAATTACTGAAAAAAGCTTAATCCCTCTTCCAAATGGCAAACTTCACAAATTGTTGGTGTCAGTTTCTCTATTCCTTCTTAAATCAGGGACAAATATTCTTCTTTTTCTTAAATCTTCATTATACAAAATAATTTTAAATTCTGTCTTTTTCTTGGATATACTCTTCAATATCACTCTTAAAATGTGACTATCATAGTCAAATACAATATTCTAGATGTAGTCTGACCAGGGCAGAAATGGAGGGAATATCAATTGTCTCTTTCTGAACATAATACTATTGATTTATTTTTTCCTTAAGCAATTATATTACACTATTGACTCATATTACAAATTGCTATCAAATAAAATCCCAAATATTTTTCATGTAAACTGTATCTACCCCAGTAGCATCAAGAGATTTTGGAGCTGGAAGGGAGCTGAGATAACAAATTCAGCTTCTCTATAGATCATGTGGGGAACCAATTTTTTTCTGCCAAGAGCCATTTCAATATTTATAACATCATTCATGGGCCATATAAAACTACCAACTTAAAACTTAAGCAGAGGGAAATTGTTGTCCCTAACTTTCAGGTTATCATTCCTTGTTGCCTTGGTCCATGATTTCATGGACCTTATATGGACCTCAGGCTGCACATTCCTCACCCCTGCTACAGCCGAAGAAATTGAGACATAGCAAAGCAAAATAATGAATATAAAATTGCACAACTATTAAATTATAATTATAGAATTATTAATGAAAAGTTGGGAGATATTTTAGAAGCCAGTTTCATTTTATAAATGAACTATAAAGGCTAAAACTAAAATAGGTTGTTATAAGATCAATATCATACAACTAGTAAATATCTTAGGCCAAATATGAATGCAGGCCTTCCTGACTAGCACACTATGTCCTCTACCATCATGTCCTATTGGACATATTTTAAACCAGAACACAGCATCTTATGTTTATGTCTAATAAGTATATAACCATATACACATATATACACATACATACTATATATATGCATATATCAATAAATGCACACATATATATTATACATATATATGTACACATTTGTACATGTACATGTCTATAGATATAGATAAATAGGTATTGATAGTGTTTTGTTGTTCTTTTTTCTTTATTTACATCACCATTCAAATGAATTTCCCTTTCTCAGAGAATCCTCAATTGTAACAAATCAGTACAGTCAAACAAAATAAATGAACACATTGATCATTTGTGAAAGTATATTTATTCTACACTTGTAGTTCATTATCTCTCTAATGAACATTTGGAGGAATTTCTTCCTATCAGTTTTCTAAAGTCACAACAGGTCATTTGATTGATCAAAATTCTGAAGTTTTCCAAAATTGTTTTCTTTTATATTATTATTATTATCACCACATAAATTGGTCTCTTGTTTCTGACTCTTTGTTTTAAAATATACTTACATTTTTATTTTTTTCTGAATTCTTCATATTTGTTATTCCCTATGCTGTAAATAATATTCCAGTTGTATGGCATGAATTATTTTTAGTCATTCACAAATTGATGGTAGCCTAGTTTTCTCCTAGTTTTTTCCTTCCACACAAAGTTTCATTACAAATATTTTCTTTATGTAGGACATTTTCTTCTGTCTTTGACCTTCTTGTACTATATACTTGGTATTAGTCTCTTTGGGTCAAATATATTTCAGACACCTTTGATCTCTGAATTCTTTATAAACACTAGTTTTCTAAATTTACCACAAATTTGACCTTGAATACAAATAAAATTTAAATCATAAAATGACTTGGCTGATTATTCTCTTTCATTAAATGTGTTCAAAACCATGTTCAATTACACCAATGAGCCAGGTTGAGTGAAACTATAGTATTGCCGTATTATAATCTGATATACTGGCCAATTAGGGTCCAGAGTTGAATTATGAAATGCTGGAAATAATTATGTGAGAACCTATGATTGCAAAGATAGAGTTATTAATTGAAAGCCAGAGTGGATTAGATAGAAACCTGTAGCCCTGTGGTCCAATTCCTTCAGCTCTGAAGTGTGTGCCTCACTCAGTCAAGTTAATGAGATTTCAATTTCCTGCACACTGAGGTATACCATAATCTTCATTAACATAAAATACTTATAACAGCTCCTTTAGTGGTGATAAAAAATTAGAAATGAGATGCCCATTATTTAGGAATGATTGAATAATATGTATTAAATAATAATTATATATAATGCACACAGATACAGACACATATATCTATATACAATATGACTATGCAAAACTGAAAAAAAAGTATTTATAAGGATTTCACGTTTCTTTTAATGTTTTAGCCAATGATATTAGAGAAAGAAAGGAAAAGGAAACACATTTTTGCTAATCAAAAATTTAATTTAAAATGCACATAATGACATTTAAAATACCAACTGCCTTCAATTTTTGGTGTTCATATTCTCATAAAAGCAAGAACTGGCCAGGAGAAAAACATCAGTTATTTTAATTCACTTGTTGCAAGGATGATTGTTCAGTCTCCAATAAATCCCCATCAAGATCTGAATGCTTCTAACATGATTCTAGATGATTTTTGACATGTAATTTTTTTAAAATTATAGCTTTTTATTGACAGAACATTTGCATGGGTAATTTTTTACAACATTGTCCCTTACACTTACTTCTGTTTCGACTTTTCCCTTCCCTCCCTCTACCCCCTCCCCTAGATGACAGGCAGTCTTATAGATGTTAAACATGTTAAAGTATATCCTAAATACAATATCTATGTGCAGATCCGTACAGTTCTCTTGTTGCACAGAAAGGATTGGATTCAGAAGGTAAAAATAACCTGGGAAGAAAAATAAAAATGCAAGTAGTCCATACTCATTTCCTAGTGTTTCCTCTCTAGGTGTAGCTGATTCTAACCATCATTGATCAATTGGAACTGAATTAGATCTTCTCTTTCTGATATGTAATTTTAACAAAATTTGATTCCTTCTTTTGTTATTGGCAGCCAGATGGATACATGGAGAAGTAAATTTTGATATTATTAATTAATAAAATATAAGTCATGTCTTAAAAGGAAAAATCATGTAGATTACATCATTCACAATCCCAGATGGTCTCATGGACCACTTTCTGGTATAGGTGCCAATATTTCTATTCCTTTCAAGTGATTCTTTTTCATAATAAAATTGTTTTGAAGAATCTCTCTAAGAAGACATTCATAAAATATGTATGGTGGATGGAGAGATGTCTTCTCATGTATTTTTTGGTGGAATCCTGTTGTAAATTTTCAACATTCATTTTTAATTCTTTTGTAATTTCCATTTTTTCTCAGTTTATGTCTTGTTTTCTCAGCTCTGCTCACTTCACTTTGCAACAGCACATTTAAATCTCCTCTGTTTCTCTATACTGATCATGGTCATTGTTTCTTTCAAGCCAATAATATTGCATCACATTCATGTGTCACAGTGTATTTAGTCACACCACATTTCATGGATATGTGCTTTATTTGCAGTTCTTTGCTATCACCCCCAAAAAAAATGCTGCTATAAATATCATGGTGCTTATGGAGACTTTTCTTTTATCAATGACTTTCTTGGGGTATATGCTTAATAGTAGAACTTCCTCATTTTAAAGATAAAGAAACTGTATTGAAAATTTCAAACAACATAGATATTTTAGTCAACTTATTTACATAAATTCAATTTGCTTATCAAAATGGTTATACTAATTCATAATTTCTGCAATAATGCATTAACATGTAGGTCACTTATTTGTGACAACATGTATGACTGTCTCTTTTACTCTCCCTGTATCCTATAGAAGCAAACATAAAAATACCCCAAATTCATGCATTCACTTGATTTTTTATTTATTTACCTTTAATACACACTGTTTTATGAATCATGTTGGGAGAGAAAAATCAGAACAAAAAAGAAAAACCATGGCAGAAGAAAAAAAACAAACAAACAAAAAAAGAAGTAATCATAGCATACTATTATTTACATTCAGTCTCCATAGTTCTTTTTCTGGACACAGATGGCATTTTCTATCCAAAGTCTATTGGGACTAACTTGAATCACTGAACCAATGAGAAGAACCAGGTCTTTTATAGTTAATCATTACACATTCTTGCGATTATTGTGTTCAATGTATTCCTGCTCTGCTTGTTTCGCTCAGCATCAGTTCGTGTAAATCTTTCCAGGTCTTTCTAAAATTAACTTGTTCATTTTTTATAGAACAATAATATTCCATTTCCCTCATATACCACAACTTGTTCAGCCATTTCCCAATTGATGGGTAGCTACTCATTTTCCAAGGCTTTGCTGCCACAAAAAGAGCTGCTACAAATATTTTTGCAGATGTGTATTCTTTCCCCTTCTTTTTGATTTCGTTGAGATATAGACAATAGTAACATTGCTGGTCAAAGGGTATATGCATTCACTTTAAAATATGGGGACATGTACTTGATCAGATTTTGTTCATAGTATTAGAGATTTAAGTTTGCAAGGGACTTTAAAAGCCAATAAATCCAACTTTCTTATCTTGAGATGAGGGAAATGAGACCCACTGGATTTTTTTTTTAACAAAATTGTCTCTCTAGTCTAGTCTCTAGTCTATCATATTTTAAAAATTATTTTGTTTTATATACTATGTGAAAGAGAGAATAACAGTGTAGTCTTGAAAGCAAAAAATAACTGTGTTCACATCTCACCTCTGACATATACTGATTATTTGATTTGACCCTGAACAAAATGTTTAACTTTCCAGCCTTCTACATAGTTTTCTGTAACTGTAAATTGCAGAGAGAGAAGGTGCTGACTTTCATTGGTAGAGAATTCCATTACTTAGGAGTTGAATAATATAGAAATCACATGTCCAGTTACTATACTTTAATATATCTATATATAGAAACACATATGTATTTATATATATATCTATGTGTACACATATATATGTAGATAGACATATAGATTAGATACAGGTAGATAAGATGCCTCTTCTAAACAGACTATTAATGTCTGAATTATTCTATTTTATGAAACTATTTCTTAAAATTAAATAAAATGTAGCAAGACTGGGTATTTTCTTTACTCTCAGACATTTGTGAGTCTATAAGGATGTAACTGATTATGAAAATTACTTGCAAAAGCCTACACATGTGCTTTCCTCTTATTTTTCCTTCCTTCTGTTATCTGTTTCTTAGAATTTTTGGTTTGCTTCAAGTCTTATCTCAGCTGCCATGTCCTATGGAAATCCTTCATCTCTTCTCTTAGTTATCTAGAATCATCTCACTCCTCAAATCATCTTGCATTTACTTAAATGAGTGTTGTATCCCTTAAAGAATGTGAATAGACTCCTTGTCTATTTATTCTTGTATTCTCAAAACCTAGGACAGCATCCTAAATTAAAGAAAGCTTTCCTGATAGGTTGAAATGGAGGAGACTAACATAACTTGGACAACATGGAAATCATTGAGAGCTAATTCATTTCAATTGAACAACCTTTATTAAATGACTTTTTTGTGAATGTACTGTAGAACATACTTTGGATTAAAAGAAAAAGAGCAAAACTGCTTCTAAGAATTTACAATTTATTAGGTAAAACATATAGAAGTAAATAGAATGATTCAGGATAATTAAAATAGAAGCGATAGAAAGTATAAAAGACTGTAAGAAAACTTGAGAAGGGAAGGGACTTTTGAAGATGAAGCATCAGAGAAGGTTCCCCAAAAGATGGATCAGGTAAATTGAGCCTTTAATAGAAAGAAGAATTTCAATAGAAAGAGAAAAGGAGATGCATTCCAGCATGAGATAAGGAAATAAAAAGAGGGACACTGAGGATAAGAGCAGGAGGGAATGATCAGTGGAGCAAGACCTGGGAAGAGAAAGGAGGCAAGGTCATAAGAAACACAGGTGGAAGGAGGGGTTAGCCTTGGCAAGAGACACAATGACCTCACCTTCAGAGTCTGGAACAAAAGAGCAGATGGATAAAGAAACACACTTCACTGCCTAACAGGACCATGACCTAGGTCAATGTCTCTTCTATTAAGCTATGGGAAAAAATCTGTGTGGGTCTGCCTCAAGCAATAGAAAGTTGTATTTTTTAAAGTTAGAAAACTTGGGTTTAAAGCCTGGCTCTGCTGATTATGTACTACCTGTGAGACTTATGGTGAAACCTATAAGCAAGGAAGTTTCCTTTTCTAGAATTGTGAAAGTCTTAGTTTTTTGCTGTAATTTCTATTACATGATCAGAAAAAAATACCTTTCATTGAGGGCTCTCAATTCAGGAATTTGAAAAAAAAAAAAAAGGTTTTCTGATAGTATTCGTGTGTGTGTGTGTGTGTGTGAAAAACTTCTTCAAAACATTTCCTGAGAGATTTTTTGGAATATGTATGTATGTATATATTGTTCCATTTATCTTTCTATCCATCTATCTGCCTATTTGTCTATATATATATGTATATACATATATATGTGTATATATATATATATATTTCCATATATCTTCCCATCTATTTATCTGTCTGTCATTTATTTTTATCTATTTGCCTATCATACTTGTTTATCTGCCAATAATGTCTCTCATTGTTTCTCCCTTTTTTCTTTTCATACTTTTCTATTCTTTATCCCCTCCCTTACTTCCTTCTCCTCTTTCTTCTTCCTCTTTCCTCTTTTGCTTTCTTCTATAACTCTTATTCTCCTTTCTTTTCCTATCTGTCCTATGTATGCCTTTTTTCATCTATACTCTCCTTTCTTACAATTTTCTAATTTTTCCCTTCCCTTCTCTTTTTGCTCTGCTCTCTTCAAATCTTTGCCTCCCTCTTTTTTCTACTTCTTCTTCCTTCCTCGCTTCTTTTAATTTATGTTTCTATGCTCTTTCTTCCTCCTTTTCTCCTTCCTGTTGTCTACTTTCTCCTGTACCATGTCTCTAAAACTCCTATCTCTATATAATGGTTATACACACACACACACACACACACACACACACACACACACACAGAGTCTATAGATATAAGTTTTAATGCTGTACAACTGACATGTTTAAAGTTACAAATCCTCTTGAGCTGTCTGCCTTTTATTTCTCTACATTGATTTAACACATCCACACCAGGGTTGCTGAATGATTTACATAGAACAGCATCAGTTCCCCAGACCTGCAGCTACAACCTAAAAATAAGTTCAAGCAATTGTAGGCATCATCCCTCACATTATCCAATACAAGGACAATATCAGGAGGGCTATTTGCCTCTGCCATACACAATTAGGAAGCCATATCTCTTTTGTTCCAGTTGCCGGGGAACATAGTGTCTATGGAAATCCTTCTAAGGACCTGCTTTGAGTGCAGAAAAGTAAAGTGTTTGCTTTATAAATATCATTTTGAAGGAACTCCTTTTGAAAAACAGCCTCAGAGGCATGATGGTATTCTAGTCAGTTGGCTTGTGTGTGAAAGAAAAAAACCCAACAACTTCATAATTAGTCATATTTGTGAAATGCTAAAAATGGTCCTATCTTCCAGCACATGATTTGGTTGCTAGACTACATAAGTTAATGAGGTGTAATTTATGGAGATGTGACTACCCACTTGGTGTTCTCCCAAACCATCTCAATGAATTCTTTCTTTATATTTTTGCCTCTTTTTCAAGGTGGTTCCCTGACTTGGAAGGGTGTCGTTGAAGACCATATTTCTTTGTTGTTCAGAGTGAAAAAGTTGAAGAAAAGTAGTAATAAAAGGAAAGCAACATTTTGAGGTCCTTCAGGGCTTCAGTGAAACACACATTTCTTAAGCACCTATTATAATCAGGGTAGTGTAGGAAAGGACAGAAGAATAACAAGTAATCATCTAGTCCCTTAATGTCTATAAAATGCTCTACCAATTCATTTGAATCTCACAAGAGTATCATAAATAAAGGACTATAGGCTTTCTGTTCCTTGAACAGAAGATTCCATCCCTCAAGCATTTCCCCTGGCTGTCAAATCTTATATCCCAAGCTTGTAATGCTTTCCCTTACTCAACTTTGCCTCCTGGCTTCCTTCAAGTCAGCTAAATTTTACTTTCTGCTAGAATCTTTTCCCAATCCTATTTGTGTGAGACAGTGACCCTTAACCAAATTAAAAGCAGAGATTCTCAAGGTAAAAAGCAAAAAGAATTTATTATGATCTTATGAGAAAGGGCAGCTCCTAAAAACAGTAGTGACAGTATAGGAATGCAAAGTATAAGCTGCAAACACAGGATTATATAGACCCTGATGTGGAAGCCCCTATCCCTTCTGACCTTTTCTCCCATTAGCTGGGGGATTCCAGGTTTACATCCTCCCATGGAAATCTCTCCAGAGACTAAAATCTACCCATAGACAAATAACATTAGCCAATAATACACTTTTTATCATATTAGAAACTTAATGCTAATTATGGTGAAAAGGGCAGAAGGAACAGCAAGGAAATGTAAGTAAAAACCTGTGGCTTTTAGCTACAACACAAATAACAAACTATAATAGGATATAGATTGAGGCCACATTCTTATGAGAAGTCTTCACATTCATTTTTAAACTTGGAGCCTTCTTTCTAAGATCACTTCCAGTTTTACAATAAGCAATAGACTGTTTACATATAATTGTTTGTATATTATCTTCCTCATTTTTCTATGACAGCAAGGACTACCTTTTTTTTTTGTATTTCCCAAGCATAGCATAGTACCTGGTGGAATTGTAGGTGTTTAATGATTTTTTGTTGACTAACAACCCTTATTTTGCACATATTAACTCCAACAGCATCCTGCCCCTCTATGATAGTCTCAGTCAGCATTCAAGTAAAGCATATGAATGTTCCACCCCCATAACCCATTCTATGAGAGTCTGATTATATATCCTCTGATTTTCCAGATGAATATATTAATGAAGCCTTTTAACTGGCTGCTGAGCCAAAATTCTTGATGTGCTAAAAGGGCAACCTGCCTTTCAGAACTTCTTTCCCTTTCTAACTTCAAAGAGTAAACAATTCAGAATTGTATTCTGGAAGTGAGGAAATGGCAGGAGCTTTATTTCTACACCAGACTTAAATGTCAATGAATATATGTTCATTCTATGTAAGCCAGCTTATGATTGGGAAAGAGCTGTCTCTCTTTTGTTTTACTTTTATCTCCAATTAAGTGACTGAGAAATTATATCTGTTCTGAAGACCTTGTGAGTTTTAGAAGGTCATGGGAAATCATAAAGACAATAGTCTTAGTATTGACCTGAAGGGCTAATTGTAGTTCCAACAGGAGCAGCAGCAGCACCAGAATAAACTTAGCACCTAGAGAAGTATCAGTATCAGAGAGGTGAAGGCTCCACAAACACACATCATTTTTAGTCTATCTGTGGTATTTCATTCGACTGTTCAGTAGAGATAAAATATGAAATAATTAGCAGCCCTATAAACAAACGAAAAGAAAAAGAAAGTTGTATATGTTTCACTGAGAAATTTTTCAAATGATTGTACTAATAATGATAATGTGGATTCTGTTCTAATCATTCTGTTACTCTTTTTTGTTTGGTCTTCCTTCTTTTGAGTAGAAACCTATTTTGTATCTGATTTGTGTTTGTACATTATGTACCTTTTTAATCTTTTCCCTCTTGTAAATAAAATATTTAGATCTTAAGCCCCTATGTAATAACTGGGGAGCCTATTTCCCCTATCCTGGGGCAATGAACCATAATGGGGTACCCATAATGGCAAGTAAAGGATAGGAGATAGCTCAGGTCAGCAGCCTCTGTGGCCTCAACTGAAGCGGGTTGTGGTCCCTTTAAGAAACTGATTTGTGATCCTTTCAGATTGATATGTGATTCAGATTACTCCCAGTCCCTCCTGGCTGATGCATTAAGCCTACACCTTTGATTTACAAATCCTGGTCAAAAGCACTCCTTTGAATTCCAATAGGAGATCTGGACTTGTCCCAGCTCCCACCGGATCTGAGCCAACTTGGGCTCTCACAGCCCCCATAAGATCTGAGCCAACTTGGGACTCAACCCACGGGCCTCCTTTAGCTAAATTTCTCATTATAAAAAGAGCCAAACTAAAATCCTCTCTTCAGAGGTTCCAAACATGACAGCCCTATACTTAGCACGCCAAGGGTCTCTGCCCACTGAAATACTGTTTCCAGTGCCATATTCTCTTTACCCTCACCTATTTTCTTAACTAGACTTTAACCTTACTTCTCATTCCCCATAATAAACCTCTTTTATCAATCTATGTTTTCTGGTCTATAAATTCCTTTATAGAGAACTGTTTGCACCACTAGAAGGGAGTTCCCCAGAACTCCTTACCCTTGTGCCAAATCCCAAGGGATGCAGGGGAGCCAAACCTACCCTGTTCCCCAAACCTGTCATTAGACCTTATTTAACTCCTGACCACCAGAAACCCTAATTTCATTTGGGTATCCCAAATCTAAACCTCATCAGGTACCAAGTTGGTTACAGTGCTACAGATGAGGAAACTGAGATTGAGAGAACTTAACTGACTTGTCTTATTAGTAAATGTCAGAAGTGGAATTTGTACTCAAGTATTCTAGAAAATAAGTTTGGACTCCTTTATAAAGCTAAGCAATATCCATCTCCAGAGAACTTAAAGAACGTATCCCCAACTCACAACCCAGACACAATAGATAGGGCAATGTATTTGGCATCAGAGCTCCTGTAATGAGGTCATAGCTCTGTTATTTACTTTTTGGGTACAACATGAAATTCTACTGCATTATTATAGGGAAATCTCTATTTCTAAGATACCAAAAAGCTACCAACATGTGTAGTTTTACCTTACAATTTAGAAAGTTTCCCTGTGCTCTGAGAAACAATACTGTCAGTTTGTGAAAGAAGCTGGATTTGAATCTAGATTATCCTAAGTCTGAAGGGATCTTTCTATACTCTCCATCTACCAAACTGCTTTGCCACAATTTTCTCTTTACTATTCCACTCTAACAGTGTGGCCGTGAAGAAATCATTTCATGTCTCAATTTGTATATCAGTACATTTCAAAGATCATAGCCAGCTTTAAATTCTGGCCTTCTCAGAATACATAGCAATTAAGATTTTATTAAAGAACACTAGTTATAATTTTAGACATGCTGCATTTGAATGGTTAAGATAAATTTGCTAGAGTATCATATTCCCCAATGAGTCATGTATTCTCAAGCTACATATTAACCTTCTGAGGTATATTGGTATTTTCCAAAAGTGCCACCTGTGGAAAGCTCTAGTTCCCTGACAAAGGTCACATCTCCATAAGCTCCAAGATAGATTGGCACTTTGGCAGGATGTCAAAGTTAGCATATAAAAGGCGACATAGGTAGCTAGAGGGAAAAAGAGCTATTCTTGGCTGGGCTAAGAGGTTTGTAGCTTATCACACAGCATGACTCAAGTATTGGATATTAAAGCATTAACCCAATTTCTGGTTGAGCATTTTATGTATTTAAAAGATTTCTATAATTCCATATATAATATGTGTTCTGAAATGAATATTCCACATCATGTTGAATATAAATTCTTACTGAATGGGGGGGAGAGTCATATATATCACCACAGACTTCAGATGTTCATAATTTAGACATGTTGTTGCATTAATTTTTTTCATTGTTGCCTTGGCAACTGCCTGGTCATTTATTTAGAATGGTATTTCTAAGTTATAAGAGCTCTTTTCAAAAAGTCACTAAATAATCTTTATTCTTTATGCTGGGAGTTTTCACATGTGGAAAATAATCATGAGCAAGGTGCTTCTGTTCAGGGTTAAGAGAATAAGCACTAACTGTGAAATGAGAAGAGATTGGTTCATATTCATCCACTGACACTGAAATAAGTCATTTATTCTTTCTGGGCTTGTCAAATGAATGAATCAGACTACATGATCTCTTGAAGTTTATTGTATACCTCATGGTATTTGGGAATGTAGAATTTTTTAAATTAACATTCTAATTGTAGATTGTCACAATCATCATTTTAATCTCCTCATTTAAAATGTCTCACATATGATCTTTGGCAAGTCCTTGAACATCATCTCTAAAATGTGGAGGTTGGTTAACACTTTTGGTAATGTTGATCAAGGTCCCAATGTAATGGTGATATGACCTTTGTCAGGGAATGAGAGCTTTTCATATGTGGCACTTTTAGAAAATCCCAGTATATCTCAAGGAAGTAATGCCTAGTTTGAAAATACATGCCTCATTGGACATTATGATTTCCAGGCAGATTTCACTTAGCCATTTAAATCCATATAATCTATTAGGTCCCTTATAATGCCAAATTTATGATTTTTTGAAATGAAAGTTTCTTGAGAATAGGTAATATAAAATTTGAACCCAACTTCAAGTCTGTTTGTCTTTCCCCTATACCATGTCTCTTCTTGTTACATTATGGAACAATCAAGTTTTGCATCTTATATTTTATTAGCCAAACACACTCAAGAAACTAGACATTTCTAGCATTCATATATTGATTTAAGACTCACTGAGCTCTTTCCATATGCTATCTCATTTGATCTTCACAACACTGTGAGTGTTATTCTTACTCTATTTTACAGGTGAAGAAATGAAGAAGGGAGTTAAGTAACTTGCCCAGAGTCATACAACTAATAAGTGATTTGAACTTTGAACGCAGATCTTCCTGATTCCAAGTTTAATGTTCTACGCATTGTACCACACCAATCACCAAGCATGAAATCTTTCCTGGAAAGCCTGCCTTGGAAAAGATGACATCATATGTCTATGGGAAGTATTCTAGGTATTCCCTGAATAGTTTCAGAATGTCTTAGAATGCCATGGACTCCAATGACCTCTTTCTGATAACAGAACTCATCACAATATCTTTCATGAATTCTTTTTTGCCTTGGCTGATTTTGCCAGTGCAATCCTTTTTTTTTTTTTTTTTAAGGCTGCATGTCATAATTCCCAGGGGCCTCCATAAATGTCTGTTAAATTTCAGTTTTGTCTCCTTCAGACTGTCCTCTGCACGTGTCTTGGGCTTGTAATTAGCCCAAACTGACTGCCTTTTTCTCCATCACCCATATGCCTCTATGATTATCTTTTTGGTTTTCTTCACTTCAAGGTAGCAGTGATATTGTGCCATTGTTTCTTTGGCTTGGGATCAATTTTTTCTCCTTGCCAAATACCATGGATCCTGCAAAATGCTAGGACTGCACTTGCAATTCTGTTACTTAATATGAAGAAGATGAGTTCTCTGAAGCCTTTACTATAAATAGAATGGAATTTCTCAAAAATCTCCCACAGATTATGTACCAGACTGACTTTCTTTCAAATAGTAGTCTTGATTTATAAATTGACACTTTTTTGGTAGTTATTTTCTTGAATTTTCCACCATACTACTGTTTAATTATTCATATAATTCTCAGAGAATAGCTGTTTTTAAATTTTTATTAACATGCAAATTACTTTCTTTTTCATCAAAAGGTAGGGGTGAGAGAATGTAGAAAGATGCACGATAAACCAATAGCTTTTTCAGTACCACCTCTATTTATACAGTTAACTTCCCCTTCTCTTCCCTACAGAAGAAATATGATTAAAACCATCTTTTGCCTGGGGCAATTCAGTGGTAATTGTGGTAGAGTACCCTGAGAACAATGCAATTTTAGGAGATGGGGGAATTTTAGGAGATTTAGACAAGGTGGCCATCTAAATGAATGTTGAAAGAAGTTAAGATTAAAATTATGTTTGGTAACTATATACTAAGATTGTTTCTATGTTACCTAGACTGTGCAAGTGTTGTCAGTGCCCAGAAAATTCTAGTGCCCTGGAATAAAGCCTTTTTCACTCAATCCTAGTTATAACTCTGTTATACAGTTATGGTATAGATTAAATAATTTATTTGAGTAATATTATCAATGAATTTTCTAGTGAAACAAAAATGCATCATTCAATGAATCTATACAGAACATGACACAGAAATTGAATATCAAAAACAAATAAAGACATAAGTACCTCTGGATCTGGAGAAGTTTAAATCTAGGCAGTAGAATGGTCCTAATTTTGAACATGTCAACCTCATTGGGAACCTTGAATTGTGGGCTAATGTTGGAGTGATGCATGCTTTTGAATTCTTTCTGATTCCCTAAAAGAGAACTCTACAGACTTATCTTCATTTCTTTTGAGTATCATTTAAAAAAGAACATGAAAAACTGTTTTAGTCTAATACCGTACAGACTTCCAAGTACTTAGAATGATTTAATCAGAGGTTATGAGAAAGGAGAATATGGGAAGAATGGGATTTCCCCTTGTGGGTTAAGTGGGTACTATGTTACATTTTTCAGTGATGGAAACAGAAAATTGGAAAATATATGCAATGAAGGAAACCAGAATATTATAAAAGAAAAATCATGAGCAATATTTATCATAGAGGTTGAAAACAAGATGGAGGAAGATAAAGGAGGAATGAAAGTTTGAAGAGGGAGAGAGCAGGGAGAGAAACACAAAAAGGGACACTGTTGCATAGTGGATAGTGAGCTAGCCTTAAAGCCAAGAAAAATTGGGTTCAAGCTCTGAGCTTCTTAATGCTATGCATACCTCTCATACTTTGTAAAAAAGATGCCTATTTGAATTGGCAGAAAGAATATTCCCTCTTGAAAGTCATATATCTAGCCCCTATTTCTATTTGATTTCATACTTATCCATCTATTTATAGAATTTATCCATATATTCTGATGCAAGTATACAATTGAATATAGCCTGTATATGTATATGAATTATATGTATGCATTGTATGTATATACTATCCCATAGTGTTTGAAGCATGAAATTATCGAATCAAGCTATAAAATTATTAAATGATCTGCACTGGACACAGTTGAACACCCTGATGGCTTCAATCCTTTCCCCATTCTGTTCCTATCTCTTCATTTATTCCTCAATCTCCTTTGTTGAATCATCATCCATCTCTATCTCTTCCCTTAATTAGGTATTCCCTAATACTCTGTTGTGCATCATACTAGAAGCTTTTGCAACATTTTAGGACTTTCTTTTTTTGCTGAGGCAATATGGTGGTGAGTGACTTGCCCTGGGTTACATAGCTAGGAAGTATTTAATATTTAAAGATGGATTTGAACTCAAATCCTCCTGACTTCAGGACTGGTGCTCTCTCCACTGTGCCATCTAATTGCCCCCATTTTAGGACTTCCCAAAGCTTGCACTTCATTGTTATAACCTTAACGAAGCACATTTTAATTCACTGGAAGAGATATTGACATCAATAGCGAAGGCAAAATCTGTGGGCAGAGATCAATTCAAAGACTATATTAAAATAAGTATGAGATTATTAGTGCTGGTGATGAAACTATGAAAGTAATAAGAGATCAGCTTAAGAAAAAAGTTGAAATTAGAGCTAAATCATAAGACACAATTGTCTAGGACACAATACAGAGCATGGCATTATAAGAAACATTTTAAAATAATAACCTTTAAAAGGCATTTATCTTTTATGTCAGAGAATTCTGATTTCCCACCACAATTGCTAAAGTCTTCCCCCCCTAACTGCACAACCAATATATCACTGATCCTTTTTGGAAATAAAGGGCAGGGGGGCAGAGCAAAGATGGTGAAGAGGATACCTGTTTTTTTCTGACTTTTTCCTACAAATCTCAAGCTAATTAGCCAATCCAGTATCTGAATTAGTTCTGGACTGGCAGAATCCATGAATATTGGGAGTGAAACAAATTACCAGCAGAAGATAATTTTGAAGATTGTCAGAAAAGGTCTTTTTCAATCAGAAATGGAGGGAGGTGGGCCAAGTACAAGCAGACTAAACACAGATGCCAAGCACAAACAGCACAGAGCCAGGGTGGTGTGGACTCCACAATGTGGAGAATCTATAGGGACGAATCTACAACAGTGTTGGCTACTCTGCCCTGGCTGCAAGCCAGTAGATCAGCAGAGAAGTTATAAAACATCTAACACAAACACAAAAGGTCAATAGTGAACCCAAAAATGCCAGAATCTCATGAAAAACCCTGACCACTCCCACCCAGAGTGAGAGTCAGAACAGACTCAGCTCAGTTGTTGCCACTTGTAGAGGAACCTTGGAAAATTTCCTCTGCCCTAAAAGCAGACCTTAACTTTAAAAAAAAGAGTAAAAAAGCAAAGAGAACTCTGATCATAGACAGTTTTTACTGGTAAAAGAGAACAGATTTCAAGCCCAAAGAGTCTAAAAGCAGATCGTCTCCAGATGAAGACTCAAAAGATGTTTTTACATTTAAAGGTTCTGATAAAGGTCTCATTTCTAAAATATATAGAGAATTGAGACAAATTTATAAGAATTCAAGCCATTCTCTAATTGATAAATGGTCAAAGGATATGAATAGACAGTATTCAGATTAAAAATTGTAGTTATATGAAAAGGTGCTCCAAATCACTATTGATCAGAGAAATGCAAATTAAGACAACTCTGAGATACCATTATACACCTCTGAGATTGGCTAAGATGACAGGAAAAGATTATGATGAATGTTGAAGGAGATGTGGGAAAACTGGGACACTGATGCTTTGTTGGTGGAACTGTGAATGGATCTAACCATTCTGGAGAGCAATCTGGAACTATGCTGAAAAAGCTATCAAACTGTGCATATCCTTTTACTCAGCAGTGTTTCTACTGAGCCTATGTCCCAAAAAAGATTTTAAAGGAGGGAAACTGACCCATGTGTGCAAAAATGCTTGTGGCAGTCTTTTTGGTAGTGGCAAGAAACTGGAAACTGAATGAATGCCCATCAATTAGAGAATGAATAAATTATGGCATATGAATGTTATGGAATATTATTTTTCTGTAAGAAACGACCAACAGGATGATTTCAGAGAGGCCTGGAGTGAACTGATACTAAATGAAATGAGCAGAAGCAGGAGATAATTATATACTGAAATAACAAGTCTATACAATGATCAATTCTGATGGACGTGGTTCTCTTCAACAATGAGATGATTCAATGAGAACATCCAATTGTTCAGTGATGAAGAGAGAAATTTACACCCAAAGAGAGGATTGTGGAAGCTGAGTGTGGACCACCACATGGCATTCTCTCTCTTTCTGTTGATGTTTGCTTGCATTTTGTTTTCTTTCCAAGTTTTTCTTTTTCCCTTCTTGATCTGATTTTTTTTTTTTTTTGAGACTCATGAATTTTTTGTTTTATTTTTGTTCCAAACTCCCAGAGGATGTAATCAGTGATTTAAATGGAGGGAAATATTTGTCAAGCAGTATCAATGATTTGCCATTTTCATGTGATTCTAATGAATTTTTAAAAGTCTAAACACATTTTGTTAAAAATGTTGTGTGCATTTTGAATGAAAATCACATGGTCCTAAAGTACTAATTTTTTTTTCTAGTAAATTTATTTATTTTTTATTTTAGTTTTTTGTTGATAGAACATATGCATGGGTAATTTTTAAAGTATTGTCCCTTGCACTCATTTGTGTTCCAACTTTTCCCTTCCCTTTCTCCAACCCCTTCCCTAGATGGCACGCAGTTTCATACATGTTAAACATGTTAAAGTATGTCTTAGATACAATATATGTGTGAAGATCCATACAGTTCTCTTGTTGCACAAGAAAAATTCATTCATTTTCCAGTTTCTACCCACTACAAAAAGAACTGCCACAAACATTTTTGCACACATGGGTTAGTTTCCCTCCTTTAAGATCTTTTTGGGACATAGGCCCAGTAGAAACACTGCTGGGTAAAAAGGTATGCACAGTTTGATAGCTTTTTGAGCATAGTTCCAGATTGCTGTCCAGAATGGCTGGATCTATTCACAGTTCCACCAACAATGTATCAGTGTCCAAGTTTTCCCACATCCCCTCCAACATACATCATAATCTTTTCCTGTCATCTTAGCCAATCTCAGAGGTGTATAGTGGTAGAAGGTAAAAATAACCTGTGAAGAAAAATAAAAATGCAAGTAGTCCACATTCATTTCCCAATGTTCCTTCTCTGTGTGTAGCTGATTCTGTCCATCATTGATCAATTGGAACTGAATTGGATCTTTTCTTTGTCAAAGAAATCCATTTCCATTAGAATACCTCCTCATACAGTATTGTTGTTGAAGTTTTAAATGATCTCCTGGTTCTGCTCATTTCACTCAGCATGAGTTCATGCAAGTCTCTCCAAGCCTCTCTGTATTCATTCTGCTGGTCATTTCTTACAGAACAATAATATTCCATAACATTCATATACCACAATTTACCCAACCATTCTCCAATTGATGAGCATACATTCATTTTCCAGTTTCTAGACCCTACAAAAAGGGCTGCTACAAACATTTTGGCACATATAGGTCCATTTCCCTTCTTTAAGATCTTTTTGGGATATAAGCCCAGTAGTAATACTGCTGGATCAAAGGGTATGCACAGTTTGATAACTTTTTGAGCATAATTCCAAATTGTTCTCCAGAATGGTTAGATCTGTTCACAACTCCACCAACAATGCATCAGTGTCCTAGTTTTCCCTCATCTCCTCCAACATTCGTCATTCTATTATCCTGTCATCTTAGCCAATCTCAAAGGTGTGTAGTGGTATCTTTATTTGCATTTCTCGGATCAATCTGATTTGGAGTACCCTTTCATATAAGTAGAAATAGTTTCAATTTCAACACCTGAAAATTGTCTATTCCTTTAACCATTTATCAGTTTTGTTGTTTCTGTGTACAATGATCTAATCTTCTCATTCTTCTCACTTCATTTAACATCAGTTCATGGTAAGTCTCTCCAGGCCTTTCTGAAATCCTGCTGATCATTTCTTATAGAACAGTAATAGTCCATTACATTCATATACCATAACTTATTCAGCCATTCCCCAGCTGATGGGCATCTACTTAGTTTCCAGTTGCTTGTCATAATAAAAGGGGCTGCTACAAACATTGTTGCATATGTGGGCTCTTTTCCCTTTTTTTATGGTCTCTGTGACACAGACCCAGTAGAAACATTGCTGAATCAAAGGCCATGCACAGTTTTATTAACTCTTTCAGTATAGTTCCAAATATTTCTCCAGAATGATGGGATCAGTTTCCAACTCCACCAACAATGTATTAGTGTCCTAGTTTTCCCACATCCTCTCCAACATTTTATCATGATGTTTTCCTGTCTAATCTGAGAGGTTTGAAGTGATACCTCACAGTTGTCTTAATTTGCATTCCTCTAATCAGTACTGATTTAGAGCATTTTTTAATATGATTAGAAATGGCTTTTTAATTTCTTGTCTGAAAATTATCTATTCATTTTGACCATTTGTCAATTGGAGAATGGCTTTTATTCTTATAAATTTGAGTCAATTCTTTCTACATTTTAGAAATGATGCCTTTTTCAGAAAGAAGTCTTTGATATAAAATTTTTCCCAGTTTTCTGTTTCCCTTCTAATCTTGGATGCATTGGTTTTGTTTGTACAAAACTTTCTACATTTAATATAGTTAAAATTATCCATTTTGCATTTCATAATGTTCTCTGATTCTTCTTTGATGCCAAATTCTTTCCTTCTCCACAGATCTGAGAGATAGATAGCTTTGTTCTAATTTGCTTATATAATTACTCTTTATGTCTAAATTATTAATCCATTTCTACTTTATCTTTGTATAAGGTGTTAACTATTGGTCAATGCCTAGTTTCTGACATATTGTTTTCTAGTTTTCCCAGCAATTTTTGTGAAATACTGCATTCTTAGCCCAGAAGCTGGAATCTTTGTGTTTATCACACACAGTAAATTTAAATTGAATTTCTCTATCTTTTGCTGATGGGCTTTGTCAGTAATATATAGAAATATTCAGGATTTGTATGGATTTATTTTATAACTTGCAACTTTGCTAATGCTATTGTTTCTAGTAGGTTTCTACATGCTTTTTCTAGAATTTTTTCTAGAATTCTCTAAGTATATTGTGCAGGCCCACAGCCTGATCTATATGCCCACCATTGGTGGGCATTACTAGACCAGCTCACCTGCCTTCAGGAGCCAACCGGGATCACACAGAGACAGAGTGATCGGGAGGTAGAAGAGAGGTCAGAGAGTTTATTTTTAGCAGTCTTCCTTATATCCCATTAGTAGGGAGGTCCTCTAGGAGCCCAGAGGGGTTAGGTCTTTTAAGGATTGGTCCATGGAGAAGGAGGGAGGTGTGCAAGTTTTCCTGAGCACTAAGGAGGGAGGTATGGCACTTACAGTGGAGAGTGCCACCTCTTAGGGTTAGCCCCACCTCCATAAAACACTCTCCTGCACCTCTACCTCTCAGCTCTCACATACCATCCCTGTGCCCTGTCCCTTATTTTGCTCCCATTACAGTATATCATTATATCACCTGCAAAGAGTGATAGTTTTATTTCCTCATTGCCTATTCTAATTCCTTTAATTTCCTTTTCTTTTCTTATTGATAAAGTCAACATTTCTAGTACAATGTTGAATGATAGTGGTGCTAATGGATATCCTTGTTTCACCCCCTGATCTTATGGAGAAAGCTTCTGTCTATTACAAATAATCCTTACTATTGATTTTAGATAGATATTAGCATCCCTCCTTATGTCTAAATCATGAATCCAATTTGATCTTATCTTGGTATAGGTATTAGGTGTGAATCAGTGCCTAGTTTTTGCCATACTAATTTCCAATTTTCTCAGCAGTTTTTGACAAATAGTGAGTTCTTATTCCAGAAGCTGGGGTCTTTGGGTTTAATAAATACTTGATTACTATAGTTATTGACTATTGTCTTATGAACCTAATCTATTCCATTGATCAATTTACTCTGTTTCTTAACCAGTACTAAATGTTCTTCATGACTGCTGCTTTATAATACAGTTTTGGGTCTGATGCAGCTAGGCAACCATCTTTGTTTACATTAAAAAATTAATTCCCTTGAAATTCTTGAACTTTTATTTTTCCAGATGAATTTTGTTATTATTTTTTCTAGCTGTATAAAGTAATTTCTTGGCAATTTGACTTATGGCACTAAGGAAGTAGATTAATTGAGGTAGAATTATCATTTTTATTATTAGCTTGGCTTATCCATGAACATTTGATATTCTTCCAATAGTTCAGATCTAACTTTATTTGTGGGAAAAGTGTTTTGTCATTGTGTTCCTGGCTTCATCTTGGCAGATAGACACCCAATATTTTATTTTATCTACATTTATTTTAAATGGAATTTCTCTTTATATCTCTTACTATTGGACTTTATTGGTAATATAGAACTCAGGTTATCATTTTGAATCCCTTTAAATCGTATCTTTTTTTAAAGATAAAAATATTTTAATCTATGAATCTCTTTGTTCCTGTAACATCTGTAAAACACTTGAATGGTCAGATTTCATTTTTCCATTATAACTTAAATATATATTAAAAAGACTTACCAGTAATTTTTAATTGTCAATGAATCCCATACTGAGTTGCCTGAGATTCATTGATCTAGGGACCAATACTATAATGATCTAAGAGCTATTAAAGTGCAACAACTTTCAATACTCAGAATGTTCTTTCAATCAAATGGAATGTGTCCAAAAGTACCACAAGAAAGACAATTGTAAGTGCTGACAGACTTTTTTTTTTAAAAGCCCAGGCATATCAGAAAAAACTGATATTAATTGATGTGTAGTATTTTCTTAAAAAGTTATTATCTGAATTCAAATCTGGCCTTAGACACTTAACACTTTCTAATTGTGTGATCCTCAGGAAGTCACTTAACCCCAATTGCCTCACATACATCAAAAAAATGCCCCCCAAAGTTATTATTTATCATCAAGTAAAGGTAATTGTATTCTGATTTAGGATTATTCATGTTCTTATATCTTAAAAATCTTATTTATTTGGACAAATCCTGAGATATATCATAAGATACAAAATGAAGTTCTTGCTAGTGAAAATGAAGAATAAGTTCTTCATTTATCCTCTTTTACATAATGGAAGAACATAACAAATCTTCTAAATCATATCTTATTGTTGGATTAATGTTCAGTCTATGTAATCTTAGATGAATGAGCATTAGGGCTAAAATTCATTTCAATTATATAATTATTTTAAATAGATTTAATGAATAACTACTAAGACATAAAGAGTAAACAAAATTTTATCTTTTGCAGATAACATTTGAATTCTACAGAAAATTTTGCTGAAATTAATTGAAACAATTAACAACTTTAGCAAAGTAGTAGAATATATATCCACATAGATGTATATAACCAACAAAATTCTCCCCAAAAAAGTAATGAGAAAGAACATTCCATACAAAATAACTACAGAATTCATAAGTATAATATAAAATATATACATAATATTCATAGATTATGTAAGTATATGAATTTATATACTAACACACACACAGAGGAATAATATGATTACAGCTATATAGCACTTTACAGAAATAAATGTAAATCTAAATAATTGTCAAGATATTAATTGCTAATATTTGGATGGTAAAAACATATATATGACAATATTTCCTAAATTAGTTAATAGATTCAGAACTATATCAAATTACCAAAAGGTTACCATATATAACTTGGAAAAAATTGGAACAAAATTCACTTGAAGGAGCAAAAGCTTTAGAATCTCTAGAGAAATAGTGAAAACAATTGAAAAAAAGGAAGCCCAGAAACACCAGATCTCAAAATATTCTACAAAGAAGTATTTGCTAATGATTTAAAAAACAGAGAAGTTCATTAATGGAATTTGTTAAATTTCCAAGACTCAGAATCAAAGAACATAAAATATTAGGTAATTAAATATTAGGTATTAGGTAATATCAAAAATTCCAAATAATGATATGAGGATTTAATATTTGATTCAAACTTCTGGAAAAACTAAAAGGAAATCTTGTAAAAATTGAATGTAAACCAATATCTCATACCACATTCTATATTAACTTCCAAATGAATGAATAACATATATAAAAATCATATAAATAAATTAAAAATAAAACTAAGGAAGGAGATAATTTTTACTACAATGAATAGGAAATGAGACCTTGACAAAGAAACAATAGAAAAGTTCACAAGAAGTCAAATAGATAATTTTGATGACATAAAATTATGAAGCTTTTGTACAGATATCATAATTGTAGAGGGCCACAGATAATGGGGGGACTCTGAATAAAGTATAAGACCCTTCAGTCCAGCCTGCTAACAATGTCTGGTTTGTCTCCCCACCTCCCTTTGGTATTCTCACCCTTCCTGAGAAGTCAAGGAGGGCTTGAACACCTGTGTTCTACTTGAAGCAGGGGATACTTACAGTAAAGTGAGGCATTTACATATCAATAGCAGGGTGCTTATAGTTAGCACTTGCTCAGTGTGATATGATGATATATTGGTTCTCTAGTTAGCACTTGCTTAGTGTGCTGTAATGATGTATTTATATCAAGGTATTTAAGAACCGAGAGGACTTGAAATAAGGATTCCTCTTTGACGATCCTCATGAGTCTCCTGCCTTCTTCACTCCTCCACTAAGACCAAGGCTGGTTCCGAGATCCTCCAGAGAACTAGTCCAGACAGTATATTTTGTCACCCCAATTTGAGGACTCTAGGAAGCACATTACATTTTGATGCCCGAACAGGGACACAAGAAACTTAAGAAATAAAGAGGCAGCAGCACCTGAGAGCTGTTAGTGAATAGAATCTTCCCCGAGTTCCTTTGGTAACCCATGGGGAAGGAAAGGAAGAAGAGATGTAGTAAGACTTTTTTAGTGGGGATAATTAAATGGGCCAACACATCAAAGGGCCAAACCAGGAGACTGATGAGAAACTTATGAAAAATGCCTGTTCTGACTACAGTCCTCCTCTCTGTTTGATTTGCCTCCATGACATCTCACAAAATTTAACACTTGCTGTAGTATCTCACCCTACAACCATCCAGAGGTGATAGTGCTATTTGCCCTCCCTAGTATGTGAATTCAGATATCTTAGCATGTGGACTTAGATAATGCATAAATTTACTGACTATGCTGTGGGGAGGAAATAATCACGTTTCCATAAAACAAAAAACAGGGAATTTTTAAGGACCATGCCTAAATGAAGGGGCAGGTCAGTTCTCCAAGAGCCTCCACAGCTGTGAATCATTAACTTGAAGGAGTTGCAAAACAGCCTTTGCAGATGTTCCTTGTGGATTGGGAATGAAAAAAATTGGAGGCAAGAGGGAAGAGGCAAGAGGTCAGAAAATAGCAACTGCCTCTCAGTCTCCTTGTATCATCATCATCCTCTCACATGAAGAGGTCCATTCTACAGGTCTGAGTTAGACTTCCAGCAGCCACTGGCAGGTGGCTTCCATATTACAACAATACTGTTAGAAGGGTATCTATAATTAGGGAAAAATCTTGGCAGCAAATTTCTCTGACAAAAGTCTGATATTTTAGCTATGTTGGGAATTGTTACAAATGTGTTAGAATAAGAGAAATTCTTCAATTGATGATTGGTGAAAGGACACAAAGATAATTCTCAAAGAATTTCAAATTGTCAAGAATCATGAAAAATTATACAAACCATTAATCAAAACAAGTATGTGGGCTCAGTGCATAGCATGCTAAGCCTGGAGTCAGGAAAACTTGAATTTGAATTTGACCTCAGACACTAATGGCATGGTCCTGGATAAGTTGTTTAAAATCTATAGACCCCAGTTTCTTCAAATATTAAATGGGAATAATAGTAGCACCTACCTCCCTTGGTTATTATAATATTGTAAAATACGTAGTATACCTCCATGCATAGAAGTGCTGAATAAATGTTTGTTTTTTCCCTCCCACTTCAGAATAATAAATGAAAAATTTAACAATTCTGATTTCTTATTCTACCTTGATCAAAAGATGACAAAATAGGAATGTGACAACTGTTTGAGGGGCTTTGAAAAAATAGATTCCTTGCTGTCTAATATTAGAACTGAGAAGATGTATAGCAATTCTGGAAAGCACTTTGGAACCATACCTAAAATAGTATTCAACTTTGAAAATCTTTGACTCAGAAACACTAGTATTTGTACTATAAACCAAAGTGATTGAAGGAGAGTAAGAACTGATGTGCAGAGAAACATTTGCTGTGTTTCTGTTGTTGTTGTTGTTGTTGTTGTTGTTGTTGAACCAAAGAACTAGAAACCAAATCATTAGGTAATGACTAAACAGATTATGATATATAACACATCAACATAATGGAATATTAAAATGGTGAAAGAAATGGAGTAAAACACCAACTGCAACAATAATATAGACTAGACTGATAAAGCATGAAGTGAGCAGAATTGGGAACCAGTTATTTTTAATAATTTATGCAAATTCAACATCATAAAGAAAAAGAACTATGGAAGACTAAAGAACTCTAATCATTGTAATGACACATTATATTCCTCACTTCTTAGCAGAGAGGTGATAGATAAGAGGTAATAAGATAAGATGCAGAGTAAGGTATCCATGTTTTAGTCATGGTCAGTATAAGTTTATTTGCATGTCTAGGCTTATTTGTTGAAAAGGAGTGATGGATCACAGTTGGGGAAGAGTTTTGTAAAACATTTTATATATTTTATATATTTTATCTATTTGATCATCTTATCAACTTCAAGGTTAATATTATTATTATACACATATTAAGTATGTTAAGTTAAACTAAAAACCAGAGATTAAATGACTTTTCCATTGTCATAGAATGTGTCATTATGGGAGAAAAGATTTGAGCTCTTATGTTTTCTAATTTTTTTTGCATTTCCTCAAGCTGTTTAGTAAGCAATGGATTTCCATTGGTGTCTTTGAACAAATAAGCATGTGTCACAGCTGTTCAATAATGGATAGGTGCCAAAAAAGATTGGGAAAATGGAAGAGATGATCTAAAATCAGGACTTTCCCTGTTATGACATTTTAAATAGAGATTAAATGTTTGATTTTACTAGTACAGGAAACTTCTGGGTTAAAAAAAAATCTCTCAATAAATACAGATTATTACTCTGTCTGTAACATCATTTTATCAAGTTGCTTAAAGCACTTGAGATGTTAAATGTCCAAGTCCATATCCAGTCCAAGGCAGTTCTTAAGCCCATAGTTTTTCCTTACCTCTAAGGCCATATCTCTATGCACTATTCCATTCTGCCTCTGTTTCTTAAACAACTGAATACCAATATGCTCCTGAATTCACCATTGTGTGACCTGGGTCAGAACTTCAATTTGCTAATATATTAAATTAAATCCTAATATATTAAATTGAGTCTTTGAAAGCTATCTTATTTTATAAAACCGTCAAATGGATAAAATAGATCAGCATTTAAATCAAAAATGCTTTGAGCAAAGTAAAAAAAAAATGTAACCAACTATGATTCTAAATAACTGAAATTATTTTTCCTTAGCCTTATTCTCTTCTTTCCACCACTAGAAGTATAGACAGTGGGGTAATGGTAAAACTATATGTTTTTACTTAGAACCCTTAATTCCAATATATTCTTTTATAGACTCTGAGAACTTTAAGCTTCCTTTTTGAACCCTTGAGAATATGATGAAAATTGAAACTAAGCTAAACCTACTTTGGAGTCTTGGGAGGATATAACAATAACAATAAAATAAGGAGCTAGGAAAGTTTTAGAAAAAAGTTCAAGGTGAAAAGTCTTAGGAAAAAAGGAAAATGATATTTATTATAAATGTAACTTCTGGTCTTTGGGAATAAGGCAAACAATCTTTCCAAAATAAAGAAAAGATATTCTAACAACTTTAGTTGGATGCAAAAATTACTTTAGATACTAATCAATAACTTGGCTCACATATCTAATATCTCCCATATCACCAAATATGTACATTTCTGTTCTTTGCTTAGCTGAGAGGGAGATCCATTCCTAATTAATCTTCCCTTCCCTCACCATAAAAAAGGTATATTGATCAAATATCCTCTCTGAATTGTCCCAAGAAACTTCTGAGTCTCCACTCAAGCCTATAAATACTTTGCCATCCTATAGAAACCACTACCCTGAAGATCATTCTCCAAATTGGTGACTACCTTGTTTGACTCTTAGGAGAAGTGTCTACCCCATTTCACCCTCAATTACACTCTATTTTTTTTCCTGGTTGTCACTAATCATCTTCCTTTTTCTTCTTTCCAATTCTCCTTAATGTGTTGCCTTCCCCATCAGAATGCAGGTTTCTTGATCACAGGGACTATTTTGATGGTTTGTATTTACATCAGTTAGCACAGTACCTGAAAAACAGTAAGTACTTAATGAATGTTCCATATAAGCCATATATCCACCTATCTCTTTTTCAATAGTCAGTTACAATATATCCTTCAAACTTTTAATTGGTTGCTAAAGGGGATCATGTATAAACAATCATTATTTTCCCCCTCTACCAATGTCTCCTAAACTTCCTACCTCTTTGTTCTTAATTATCTTACCTAGTAGTATTAATATTTTTAAAATTAATAATAGCTTTTTATTTTCAAAATACCTGAAAAGATAGTTTTCACCATTCACTTTGTAAAATCTTGTGTTCTAACTTTTTCTCTTTCCCTTTTCCCCACTCCCCCCAATCAGCAAGTAATCCAATATAGGTTAAACATATGCAATTCTTCCAAACACATTCCCACATTTAGCATGTTTCACAAGAAAAATCAGATCAAAAAGGAAAAAAAGGAGAAAAAAAGCAAGAAAACAACAGTGTATATCTATATAGGCCATTTTCTAATGCACTGAAAAAAAAAGCAGATATCCCTGAGACCGTCCACTGGAGGTCTCTGTCCAAACTCTGTCCAAATATTGAAACATAATTACTATTTGTGTATGGCTATTCAACCAGTTTCAAATCCAATTTGTATCCTTTAGTCCACACTTTCCCATCTTTCCTACTAGAATAGAAAGGAACTTTATGATATGTTTTGCTAAAGTGTAGGTAAGTTATATTTATGGTATTAATCTAAAATAACTGCTTCATAACCCTCTCAAAAATAAAGTTAGAATGTTGTTAATAGCATTTATATAATACCTATTATGTGCCAGGTACTGTGCTAAGTGCTTCACAAATATTATCTCATTTGATCCTCACAATAATCCTGGAAAGTAGGTGCCTGTTATTATCCATATTTTACATTTGAAGAAACTAAGACATATAGAATTTAGATGATTTGCCCCTGCCCAGCTAACACAAGTCTCAGGCTGGATTTGAATTTGGATCTTCCTGATTTCTGATCCAGCATTGTGCCATCAAGTTGCCTCATATTTCTTCTTTTTTTCCCCTGATAATTACCAGCTATTTAAAAAATGATTCTCAAAGTTTTCAAGGAAGTCATTAAATACTGTAGCCTACAGTTTGTAGATTCTTTTTTATTTAAAAAAAATTAGTGTTCATTTCCCAATTCTTTTTTTCCATAATCCTTCAAATAACCCTAGTAAATCAAGTTATTACATCTGCCAGTTTTTCAATAGCTGAGGATGTAATTCATCCGCTCCACATAATTTGAATTCATCAAAGGCAATTAGCTGTTCTCTTGATATCTTCTTACTTGCCTATCAGCTCTCAATTAGCCACTTTACCTCTGCCTTTTTTGGTTCAAAGATTCATCCATGGTGGAGAAAGAAGTAACCAGTTCTAATTTTTGTTGTCTATTATTATCCCAATCACTCCATTATTTCTTTGTTTCTTTCTTATCTCTTACATAGTTTTTTTTTAAATAGCAAATAATAAATAAAAATAAGAAAAACTTGTCATACCTGACTTTTCTCACTTACCTAAGACAGGTTTTAAACTCTCACACTCCTGACTCTATGATTACAGATCATGCCACACAATTGGTTTTCCCTTGACCTTCTTTGGTTCTATCTGCTAGAAGTAATTTTTTTTAAAACCTAAGTTGGTTAGTGAGTTCTCTATATATTTATATCAGTCCTTTTAGGCAACTCCTTTTGTTTTTCTTCTCATTAAAAAAAATAAAATGTGCCTTAAAAATTTTATTGTTGAAAATTTACCTTTCCTCCTAGTCTTACTTCTTTCAGTCTATATAAGGATCAGATTTCTAACTGCATAAGGATCTGATTCAACTGTATAAAAATGATATCCATTCCCAAATTAATAAATAGTCAAAGTCACAACACACCAAAATTATTTTCTTGAGATCAACAATATTTAGGCAAATTAGTATGTATAATTCTAGCCCAGTAATTTCTCTCTATCAAGAAAAGACTGGCCATCCTGGTCTCACAATACCATGTTCTTTTCCTATCAGAAATCAAAATTTATCTTGTAATAAAGTGACTACAGTATCTATTCATGTCTCTCTGTGAATCACATCTAGACAGATTTATGTAAACCTACTAATCTTCATGGACAGCACACAGACATCCTAAAATTGTAATTAAATACTAAATGATTAAAAACTTAAGAATTCTAATCCATGAAACAACTGAAGCACAGAACCATTAGATGATGATGCATAATGTCTATTTCCTAACATAAGTGATGGACCCAAAGGGCATACTCATATGTCTGCTTATGTATGTATGTACATGTATGTGTGTATATGTATTTATATATGAATAATATAGGATTTTTTTCTTGACTATGCATATCCATCACAAGGATTTTGTTTTCATTTGTCTTGGAGACAAGATGAGAGAGAGAAAATAGATTTTTGTTCACTGAAAATTTTTCTTAAGAAATATCAGTCTCATTAAGACAACTCTGAGACACCACTACACACCTCTGAAATTAGCTAAGATGACAAGAAAAGATAATGATGAATGTTGGAGGGGATGTGGGAAAACTGGGACACTAATACATTGATAGTGCAATTGTGCATGGATCCAGTCATTCTGGAGAGCAATTTGGAACTATGCTCAAAAAGTTATCAAACTGTGTATACTCTTCAATCCAGCAGTGTTTCTATTGTACTTATATCCCAAAGAGATCTTAAAGGAGAAAAAGGGACCCACATGTGCAAAAATGTTTGTGAAACTGGAAACTGAGTGGATGCCCATCAGTTGAAGAATGGCCAAATAAGTTATAGTATATATACATAGATATATACTATAACTTATTTGGCCATTATATATATATATATATATATATATATATATATATATATATATATATATATATAAAGTATAGTATATAAATGTTATGGAATATTATTGTTCTATAAAAACTGATCAGGAGGATGATTTTAGAGAGCTCTTACATGAACTGATGCAAAGTGAAATAAGTAGAGCCAGGATATCATTGTACACTGCAACATCAATATTATCTGACAACCAATTCTGATGAACGTCGACTCTTTCCAGCAGTGAGATGATTGGTGCCAGTTCCAATGATCTTGTGATGAAGAGAGTCATCTACACCCAGAGAGAGGACTGCGGGAACTGAATGTGGATCATAGCAACAAAACATTCTCACTCTTTTTGATGTTGTTCGCTTGCATTTTATTTTCTTACTCATTTTCTTTCCTCTTTAATCTGATTTTTCTTGTGCAACAAGAGAATTGTTTAAATATGTTTACACATATTGGATTTTAAAAAATTAAAATTTAAAAAATCAGTCTCTATTCCTCATCTGAACATTTTGAGTTTTTCTCTCTCAAAATCTAGGGTACATGGTAATTATACTATGGTTTCCTCTTTTTCTTCATCTCAAATTTTAGAGTATTCTTTCTTTCTTCTTTCCTTCCTACCAGAAGCACCAGCAATCAGTTCTTTCTCTTTAGTTAGAATCAGAACCAGAATACAATTTCCCCTAATGGTTTTATCTTCAAGAGTCTCATTGTGACAAAATGTATTGTTTTAGAATTAGCATAGATTAAACATAGAATTAAGCATTTAAAATTAACTTAGAATGTGGTTGTGATAATAATAAATAGCTAGATAGTGTATGAAGTGAATCATTATTTTCAGAGTTCTCTTTTTTTTAAGTCAGTTCAATTTTCATTTTCTTTAACAGAGACAAATAATCCAGGAATTTTCTAAAGACTGGAAGTGGTTTCTAGCAATCATCTTATCTAATGAAATACACACATACACACACACACACACACATACACACACACAGAGACAGAGACAGAGACAGAGACAATAAGAGACAAAGAGAAAGACAGAGAGAGACAGAGACAGAGACAGAGAGACACAGAGAGACAGATAGAGAAAGAGAGAGAGAGACAGAGAGACATAGTGAGCCAAAGAGAGAGACAGAGACAGAGACAGAGACAGAGAGACAAAAAGAGACAGAGCAAGATAAAGAAAGTTAAATGCATATACTTTGAATCTGGCATCACACACTGGTTGTGCCCCTGACCAACTTAAACTTAAAATTCGTACAACCTCAATTTCTTCAACAAAAATAGGGGAAATAAAATCATCTAGGAGATGGGGAAAGGGAAAAAGCATTTATATAAGAGCCAACAATATGCCAAACCCTTTGTTCAGTGCTTTAAGGATATTCTCTCACTTGATCCTATCTCACAAAATTGTTGGGAGGGTCAAATGAAATAATACCTATAAGACACTTTATAAGCTTTAATTTTTTTGTAAGTACTGGCTATTATTTAGCCTATAGAATACACAATATTTGACGTAGTGCCTTGCATGTGGTAGGTGCTTAATAAATATTTGTTAAATTGTTATATATTCTAGTGAAAGATTATTCTCCTCTTCTTACACTTAAACCAAATTTCCTATGTAACCTTCTTCAACAAATCATTTAAATTCTTTGCCCTCAGTTTTTCTTTCCATAAAATAGCCACCCCTATATCCAAGAGATATGATAAGGATAAATGAGATAATTATATGTGCAGCATCTTATGAGCTTCAGAAGAAGGACTGTTCCATGATCTAATTCTAGGTATTCTTATATGGCTCAATGCATATTTGAAAAATTTATATGGTGTAAGGATGTAGTTGGAAATTTGAACTTTGCTTTTAATTTTTTAAGAGATAAGAAAATTATTACAGAAGATGTTAAAACATCTTGGAAAGGAGAATAATCAAATTCATATTATTTCTCTAATAAGTTTCTTCATTAGGTGCTAATTATCACTCTATACAATTTATTTTAAAAGCCTTTAAATTGTTCTTTAACTACACTTTTGAATATTTAATTTTGTTTAAAATAGTCTTGTCTGAGTTTTAACTCCCTAAAGGTCTATGTTAAAAATTGATTTTTGCTTTTTGGAAAATAATATTGAAATAATGTAACTAGTTAAGGAGAAATTTAGTATCCTTTATTTTTCTCATGACTTTCTCATTGAACTTATGTATCTTAGAGTTAGAAAAGTACTTAAAATCATTTAGTCCAGCTCTTCCATTTTGTAATTGAGAAAAATGAATGCCAGAGAAATCTGATGACTTATTCAAGCTTGTATAACTGGTGATTAGTGGAGGTATTTTTTTGAAGCCCATTTGATGACTTTGATTCCTTTATTTCATATCTTATGTTTGTCCACTTTTGCTCTTATTATGCTCTCTTTCTCATATTCATTGCTGTATGACTTGAACCATTTTTTAGAATGACAAAATATTTTCATAAGGTCAATTTTTGTCTATGTGGTTGGATGGTGCTAGCAAGATAAATTGAAAGAATGTAGAATTCTTTGTTATTGTGAAAAGAAAATAACAACAATATCCATTTCAATTGAGGAAGAACTAGTGCTAAAGTAATTAGTCAAATGTTTAGTTCCTTGCTAGACTTAAGGAACATAGTGTCACTAAATTATATATTTATAGCTGTAAGGGATCTTAGAAATAATCTAGTATGATCCTCTTTTAACACATGGGGAAACTGAGGTTCAGGAAAGATAAGCAACTAATTCAAAGTGACAATCATCTCCCCTTGTTTTCCTACTACCTGTATGATCTTCCCAGTTTCACTTGTGTAATAGTGACTGGTTGCATTCACTAACCTTAGTTGTCCTCAAGAATCAACCCTGGATCCTATTGTCTTCTCTTTCCTAGTCATCCACTTGGTAATCTTAGTCATCTTCAATAATCCCTTCAGACCTCATTGTCTTCTTCCATTCTCCTTGGTGATTTCACCAGTTCCCATGAATTTTTCTCAATCATCTCATCTATGAAGATGATTTTCATGTCAACTTATTCTGCACTACCCTCTCTCTAGACCTCTAGTCATGCTTCCAAGCATCTATTAGACATTTCAAACTGGATGTCCTATAAACATTTTAAACTCAACATGTCCCAAACTGAACTGATTATTTTCCCCAATCATTCTGTAAATTATCAGCCTCTTCTCAGTTTCCCAGACTAACAACCTGGAGCCATTTTTTATTTTTCATTCTCTCTTAATGCCATGTCAAAACTTCTGCCATATTTTATTGATTCCATATTTCCAACATCATTTACATAGAGCCTCTTCTCTTTTCTGACCCTGGCACACTGTTTCCACATGTTATTTAGGCCCTCATCACCCAATAGCTGGACTACTTCCAAAAGTCTTTCAAGTTTGTCTCCTTGCTTAATGTCTCTCCCTATTCATCTCTCTCCTAACCTAATCTCACAGAAGAAGAGGTCTGACCATGTTAATCTCCCTCACTCAATATAAACCAGTGGTTCCTAGAGTCTTTTACAACCTACCTCCTTTCTAACTTTTCAGGTTTCTCAAATTTTATTCCTATCTATACATTCTATATTCTGATGATACTGACCTTGATGTAGCTTTCATAAGGCTATCTCCCAACTATGAATTATTCATATTTCCCCCTATATCGTAATTGTTTTCTCTCCTTATCTCTGCCTCCTGAGGGTACCTTTAAGTCCCAGCTAACATTTTTCCTTCTGAAAGAAGGCATTCTTGGTTTCTCTTGGTGCTCCCTTACTACTTTCATTCTGAGATTACCTTTCTCCTACCCTAATTATTTTCACATTGTCTCCCCCATTAGATTATAAACTTAAAAAAATTACTTCTTTTATCTCCTCAGGGCTTAGCACTTATTATGTGTTTAATAAAGGCTTGCTTGCTTAATTGAATCATTTAGTTAACTAGCGAATCTGGGATTTGATCAGGAAGTCAGAAACCAAATATAGCATTTCCTCCTGACCACCTTCTGACCATCTACCCCCAACAGCACTATGCTATTTCTATGACCAGATTTTTCCTGTAATGGATGGAGCTTGATCTAAATGAATTGGCATCTCTTACCATGTACAGATAGTTACTTACTGAAAATTAGATAAAAACACAGGTAAGTTTCAGACACTGGACTTCTTTGTCCTTTTCCTAGATGGTTCAGGAGCCTTAACAGCTCCCAGATTCTTTTTCAGATTGTCACTTGTACCTTTTTTGACAGTTTTTTGGCATGAATAAATAGATTTAAATTTAAATTTAATTTTTGCAAAAAATCACTGTTGCTTTGATGTGATTATCAGCATATGTGGGTTAGGAGGACAATTTCTAGTTTGTAATAATGTTTCTATGATTTAGCATGGAATGATGAGATTTAGGTACCATATGTTAGAGTTTGATCATGTGAAGAATTCACAATGGCCATTTTCTCTGGCAAAAGGTAGGTTTATTTAGGAGAATAGGTAACAGACAAAATATAAAGATATACAAGGTTCCAGGAATGCTAAACATGAAATAGAGTTGGGAGCACATATATTTAGCAAGGAAAGGGGTTTTAACAATTAATGATGGAAAAAGTAAGTTCTCTGGGAACGTAGAATTAACCAGGAGAAAGGCAACATACCATGAGGTTGGACTATGCTATTAGCTGGCAGGAGAAGTTTAGTAACCTAAAAGAGTTAGTTAGCTATAAGAAGAGAGACACTATGAGGCATGATGGGGTGAGAGGAGAGATACCACATAGCTTTCGGAAGAGGTAAGGTGAAAGACACCATGAGACAGAGTGTTGGAGAGGGCTATAATTCCAAGAGAGATTCAGCAAAGATTATGTGAGCTATGGACAGATTTATAGAAGAAATTCAAACTCAGGAGGTTGACATAACTCAGATTTCTGACTGGACATAGCAAAGCAGGGCCTCTCATAACTTCCACAGACAGTAGAACTATGAAGCTAAACTGATTCTTATCAGTGCCCTTATCTGTCTGCCCCAGGGAGCAATTCCATCAATATTTCATTCTTTCAGGACATCTTCCACTTTATTATTTGACTTGTAATTTCAGTGAAGTATTCTTAAAGGAATCTTATTATTCTTTTTAGCTTTTAAAAATTGCCTAAACATATAGAAAAAGTACAAAGGAAAGTAATTTTCTCAAAGGAAGCAGGCTTTTCCTCCTTTTATAACTGAATATTTATACTATGATAACAAATCTCAAAACTATTTGGAAACTATTTGGAAAACTATTGAAAACAATTAATAGCTTTAGCAATGTTTCAGGAGATAAAATAAACCCACACAAATCATCAGCATTTGTATATCTTACTGATAAAGCCCATGAGCAAAAATAACAAAATTACTGTAGACAAAATAAAACATTTGGGGATCTATCTGCCAAGGCAAATCCAAGAATTATATGGACACAATTACAAAACACTTCTCATACAAATAAAATCAGAGCTAAACATTTGGAAAAATATTAATTGTTCATGGCTAGGCTGAGATAATATAATAACAATGACAATACTGCCCAACTTAGTCTACTTATTCAGTGCCATGTTAATTAAATTGCCAAAATATTATTTTATAGAATTAGAAAAATAATAACAAAATTCACCTGGAAGAACAAAAGGTCAAGAATATCAAGGGAATTCATAAAAAAAAATACAAATCATGGTGGCTTAGTAATATTAAAGCTAAAACTATTATAAAATAGAGCAATTAAAACCTTTTGGTACTGGCTAAGAAATAGAGCAATATATCAGTGGAATACATTAAATACACATGAGAGAATAATCAAGGCCCATAGTATTCCAGTATTGAATACATCTCCAAACTGCAAATTCTGGAATAAAAACTCACTATTTGACAAAATTTACTGGGAAAACTGGAAAATAATATTCAGAAAATCAGCATAGACCTACATTTCACACTCCATACCAAAATAATTTCAAATGGGTACATGATTTGGGACCATAAGCAGACTGGGAGAGCAAGGGATAATTTACCTATTAGATCTTTGAAGAAGAGAGGAATTCATGACCAAAGAACTAGACAACATTATAAAAGACAAAATGAACAACTTTGATTACATTAAATTAAAAAGTTTTTACACAAACAAACCCAACAGACTATTTCTGATAAAGTATATTCTGATATATTCTGATAAAATATTTCTGATAAAATATATAAATAACTTTGTCAAGTTTATAAGAACACAAGTTATTCCCCAATTGATAAATGGTCAAAGGATATGAATAGACAATTTTTAAATGACAAAATTAAAGCCATTATAAGTATATGAAAAAATGCTCTAAATCACTATTGATTAAAGAAATGTAAATTAAAATAACTCCAAGGTACCACCACACACCTCTCAGATTGGCTAAGATGGCAGGAAAAATTCATGATAAATATTGGAAGAGATGTGGGAAAACTGGTACAATAATGCATTTTTGTTGGAGTTGTGAAATGATCCAACCATTCTGAAGAGCAATCTAGAACTATGTCCAAAGGACTATCAAATTGTGCATACTCTTTAACCCAGCAGTGCCATTACTGGGTCTGTATCCCAAGGAAATCATAAAAAAGAAAAAAAAGACACACATGCAAAAATGTTTGTAACAGCTCTTTTTGTGGTCGCAAAGAATTGAAAAATTAGTATATGCCCATCAATTGGGGGAATGGCTGAACAAGCTATGGTATATGAAAATAATGGAATATTATTGTTTTTTAAAAAATAATAAACAAGCTGATTTTAGAAAAGCCTAGAAAGATTTACATGAATTCATACTAAGTGAAATAACCAGAACCAGGAATATATTGTATACAATACCCATAAAAAATGTGCAATGATCAGCTACAAAAGACTTAGTTCTTCTCAGCAGTTCAGTGATCCGAAGCAATCCCAATAGACTTTGAACAGAAAATGCTACCTGCATCCAGAAAAAGAACTAAGGACACTGAATGTAAATCAACACAAGCTATGTTCATTTTTTTTCTGTATTTTTTATCTTTCCCATGGTTTTTCCCTTTTGCTCTGATTTTTCTCTCCCAACATGATTAATAAAAAAATGTGTATTAAAATAAATAAACTTTTTACAAAAAAGAAAATAAATTCAAGCTTCTTTATAAAGTACAAATATGTTTATTAAAATAACAATGCTCCGATTATATAAATACCGCAATTTTAACATAATACACATTAGAATATACAGTGTATTTCAAGAATTAATCTCATTTCAATTCAAAAGGAATTTTAAATTGTTTACTATATCCCAGGAATTATTTTAAGCATTGGGAATTAAAAAAACAAAAAAGAAATCAGTCTTTATCATGAAGCATTCATTCAATATTTAGGGATAATGAAAATTACCAACACAAACACACATATACACATGCAAAGTAAATAAGTTTGTGGTATTCACAATTGGCTGTGTCAGGAAAAGCCTGATATAGGATTTGTCATTTGAATTGAGTCTTGGAGCAAAATAGTTTTTCCTTGTTGGAAGTTAGGAGAGAAAGCATTCCAGGAGAGGGGACTGTGTGCAAAGGAATTGTATCAGGAGGTAACATGTGTAGCAGGAACTTCAACTAGGATAGTTTGATTGGAATATGGAGAATGTGAAGGACAAAAGTAAACTGTTAGGCTGAAAAAACAGACGAGATTGATTATAAAAAATTCTTAAATCCCAAATATGCAATTTCATGTTATATCCTTGATGTAATATAATTGTTTTATTCAAAATATTTTCCCTTCATTGATTCAGATCACAACTCTTAGATCAATTGTTGTGTTAAAAAATATATCACATAATGGTCAAGCCCTCTAGTTCTCTAAACATAGGAATAATATTTATACAGAGCTTAAATTTTGCACATATTTTTTATTTGATCCTCACCCCAATTCTATGAGGTAGTTGCTTTTATCATCTTCAATTTTTCATATGAGGAAACTGAGGCTGTCTGAGGTTAAATGATTTGCTCAGAGTCACATAGCTAATAATTTTCTAAGTCAAGATTTGAAATTATTTCTCCCTACTGCCAAGTCCAATACTCAATCTACTGCATAATCTTTAGATATAGCTGGATTGGCCTTTTAATTACAGATACATAGACAAGCATGGAGACAAATTTCAGATTATTCTTAGTATGGATTTTACCTCCTATTGGGAGGTTGAGATAACCGTTGGATAATCTTTGGAAATCTAGCATATGACATGAGATGTTCAAGTATAACATTAGGGAAATAACAATGTTATAATTGTTATATCACTAGCTGCTTTTTTAAGCAATTTTTTTTCTATGCCTAAAAATTAAAATGGATGAATGACATTAATTTTTGAGTATTACCTATTCATGAAGATACATTCATATGGCAGATGCTTTATACAAATTTCAATTGATAATATATTATATATATTTATAAACATTCTATGTTTAGAGAAAATAAAAGGTGAAGTTAAAAGAAAATTATATCTTTTTATTGTTGTTTTGTGTGTGTGTGTGTGTGTGTGTGTGGCAATCAGAGTTAAGTGACTTGCCCAAGATAGCAAGTGTCAAGATGTTGCCATATTTCAACTCAGATCCTTCTAACCTCATGGCCTGTGTTCTCTTTATTGTACCACCAACTGCCCCTAAATTATGTTTTCAAATTCATTTATAACTATGAAATAGGTTTCTTGCCTCCCTTTTCCCATTTAAACAAACATACTTTCTCCTTTGCCCAAATTATTTAAATCTATCAGATAAATCATAAGTGCTGGAACTGAAAGGCTTTTTTCTCCTTGATTACATTCAATACATATTTAATTCCTGCAATGTTCCATGTCATGTAAAGCTTCTTTTGACCTGACCTAATGCAGATATAATTTTCTTTTGAATATAGGTCTTTCATTTCCAAACTAGTATGCATTTCATTAAAATAAATATTCAATTCATTGCTTGAATACCTACTAGCTATGTGATTCTGGGAAAGTTGTTCATTCTCTCTTATTCTTTAATTCCTTCTCCTTAAAATGATAATGATGATAATGACAGTTGACACTGATATACCACTTTAAGGTTCATGAAGCATTTTGTATCACAGCATTTTGCATCATAACAACCATTTTATCAATCAGGAAATGAGCTTCAGGGAGGTGAGATTATTTGGTTATGATAACAAAATAAGTGTTTTAGAGTTGAAATTGAAATTCAGATTTCTCCTGATATTAATTTTTTATTCTCTTGAGTCAAAAATACTCATAACATGAAGGGGATGTGTTACTACTTCTCTTGGCTAAGAACTACTGCCTAGGAAACCATATAAAAGATAAGCATGCTACCCAAGATGATACTAAGAATGATTCCTCATCTGCAAACTTAAATTTCACAGTATTACAAAGGAAATGTTATTGAAAGGAAGAGAAAATGAAAAGATGTTTGAATAAATATCCTTGACAACACTTTCTGAAGTTTTCAGTATTTTGTTAGTCTTATCTTGTGAGAGGTCAAAAACTCTTGTTCTTACTAGTCTAAGGACTAAGATATCACAGCTAGTTCTATTTCCAGAGATGAGTAGGTTAAAAAAATAATTTATATGTTCAGAAATATTTAAAGCAGCTCTTCTTGTAGTGGCAAAAAAATGGCAATTGCAGGGATCCCTGTCTTTATACCAAATGTGGTTACCATTTTGTATTTATCTACTTTTAATTTTACAACACTGGATATTTATATAGTGTAGTTGTTAGGAAAAGTTGCTTGGAAAAATCTCGATCTACTTTCTGTATCCCTGGAAGACTGATTTCATGTCTCTGTGGTATCTTTGAAACTATGGTTACTATCCTTCACAGTCACAATATAGAGCCAAATCTTTCATTCCAAGATTTGAATTCAAGTCCAGGAAATGCTTGAAAGACTTACAACAGATTTGATACATTTTCTTGTTCAAACTAGAAAGTTTAACTAAATAAGTTTTGTCTAAAGGCTACCTGATAAAAGTGACAATAAGGTCTAGATACATAACTGTATTGCTTGTTTTTGTTTTAAGTGTAGACAATCCAGTGAACTTTATTTATTTGGGACAGTCCCAAGTGTGATGTTCTCTTCTTTTCTAGAATATAATGCCTCTCTCTGGGAGCAGGTTTCTTGGGGAGGTTTTCTGGAGGCAGCCTTCATTTCAGTTCAAATCAATAATCACCTCAAATAAGCCAAGAGTTAAAATCGAATCTTTTATTGTCTCTTCCAAAATAGCCCGGTTAGTTTTCCTAAAGGCCTATCTCCCTCCTTGGTTGCAAGAGCTCTCGCAGCTTGTCTGCTAGTTTCAGCCTCCAGCTCTCTCTGAATCTTGGTCCAATTCTCAGGAATCCCCAGTTCTGCCCAACTGCATTCTCTAGCTTCTCAATCTCCTCAACTCTCTTCTCACTCTGCCAATCTCCCGAACTGACTGACTCCACTGACTCAGCTCCTTTTTATGCTCTTTTAGAGGTATAAACTCCTCCATGAGTGGGATTATGGGAGGTGTAACTTGTGAATCTCCTAGACTTGTGAATGTATGAGCTCTAATGTGTAAACTCTCTTAAAGGTGGGAGCTCTAATGTGTGAACCAATTACCTAAGCATTATTTCTATCTACTCTAGTGAGTTAACACCTTGTTTCAAGTTCTGGCTCATGACACCCAGGTATTCTTTAGTTTTCATCAGGATGGTATCATCTCCCTGATGTAATAGTCTTCTTTGAGAATAAAGGACAAATAACAATCTCTGTGAGTAAATTTGGCCTGGAATTGGTTAGCTGAAAGACTCCTTCCTTCCTCTCTTCTTCTTTCCTTCCCTCTCTTCCTCTCCCTCATTCCTTTTCCTTCCTTCCTTCCTTCCTTCCTTCCTTCCTTCCTTCCTTCCTTCCTTCCTTCCTTCCTTCCTTCCTTCTTTCCTTCCTTTCTGTTTTATTCCTTTCTCCTACCCTTCATTCCATGCTCTTTCCCACCTACCCTCCCTCCTTGTCTCCTTTTCTCTCCCTTCCTTCCCCCTCTTTTCTTCTCTCCCTCTTTTCCTTTCTTTCTCACTTCCTTTCTTCCTTTCTCCCTTCCTTCTTCCTGTCCTGGGAGCCACCTGCTAAAGACTGGTTGGAATCTAATTCTGATCAGCAGAATAAATCATGTTTTATGAGAGTATGATAATTATATAAGGAGACCGAGAAGCAATTTTAGTGCAAATCTCTTGACTTCTTTCCTCTGATTTATTTCATTTCTACTCAGAATGTATATTTTTAAGCACAGCAAGATTATTATTGTTTAAAGAAAAGCATACATTCTTTTGCAAGCAACATCAGCATCTGTAAATTTATTTTATGACCTCCAGACCGATATCTCTGACTCTCTAGGTTATGACAGTCTTTCCTTGAGCCTGCCATCTCTTCAAAGAGTAAGATAAAGATTGTAATAACAAAATATTCCTTTAGTCTCTCTAGTGTGCTGTGATTCACTGCTGCGGGGGCTGGTATTTACAACTATGGCAGGGGGCTTTGGAGAACCGACCTACTCCAAATGATACAGTCCCCTTTAACATTTTTACAAAAGGCTTTCTGGGTTCCATACCTAAACATGGTCCTCAACACTTCCTCCCTCTCTCCCTCTTCTATCCCTCCCTCCCTCCCTTCCTCTCTTCCTCCCTTCCTTCCTTCCTTCCTTCCTTCCTTCCTTCCTTCCTTTCTCTCACCTTCCCTCTGTCCACATAGGATATTATATCCTTACTTACAGATGTTCTTAAAAGCATTATTTTCTCTTTTGCACCTCTTTTTATTGTAATAAATTTATTCATTTTTAATCCACATTGGCTTGTGAATCATATTGGGAGAGAAAAATCAGAACAAAAGTGAAAAAACAATGGAGAGATTTTAAAAAAGAAAAAAGAAGTGAACATAGAATGTGTTGATTTATATTGTCTCCTTAGTTTTTGTTTTTGTTTTTTCTGACTACAGATGGCATTTTCTGTTCAAACTCTATTGGGACTTCTTTGGATCACTGAACTGCTGAGAAGTACCAAACCTTTCATAAGTAATCATCACACATTATTGCTGCTATTGTGTACAATGTTTTCCTGGTTCTGCTTGTTTTACTCAGCATTGATTCATGTAAATCTTTCCAGGACAATTCATGTAAATCTTTCCATGTAATAGTCTTTTGAGTCTCTTAGTGTAAACTAATTTTCCCATCATATCTTCCCTTTCCTCTTTTTCCATTACAGACCTTTTCCACCCCTTAATGTCTTTTTCTTTGATGTCATCACATCAGAGACCATTTACAACCAATTCTGTGGTTTGTGTGATGCCTTTGTCTACCCCAGTGTCAGATACACTTCTCAAGAATTACAAGTATTGTTTTCCCATCTAGGGATATAAATAGTTTAACCTTTAAATCCTGTGTTTGTAGATTAAATTTTCTGTTTAGTTCTAGTTTTTTCAATAGAAATGATTGAAAGTCTCTTACTTCATTGAAGAGCCATCTTCTCCCTTGAAATATGATATTGAATCTGACTGAATAGTTAATTCTTGGTTGTAACCCCAAGTCCTTTGCCTTCCTGAATATTGTATTCCAGGCCTTCTGATTTTTTATTGTAGAAGCTGCCAGATCTTGGCTAATCTTGGCTATTGCTCCTTGATATTTGAATTGTTTTTTGCTGTTTCATCCAATCATTCTTTAGTATGAGATTATTTAGTTTCCAATTATTTTTTGGTCTACTTCCCCCTGGTTTTTTGTTGAATGTAATTTTCATTGCACCATGGTCTGAAAAGGATGCATTTACTATTTCTGCCTTACTGCATTTGAGTTTGAGGTTTTTATGTCCTAATATATGGTCAATTTTTGTATAGGTTCCATGAACTGCTGAAAAGAAAGTGTACTCCTTTCTGTCTCCATTACATTTTCTCCAGAGATCTATCATATCTAACTTTTCTAGTATTCTATTTACCTCTTTGACTTCTTTCTTATTTATTTTGTGGTTTGATTTATCTAATTCTGAGAGTGCAAGGTTAAGATCTCCCACTATTATAGTTTTACTGTCTATTTCTTCTTGCAGCTTTCTTAATTTCTCTTTTAAGAATTTAGATGCTACATCACTTGGTGCATATATGTTTAATGTAGATAGTGCTTCATTATCCATGCTACCCTTTAGCAAGATATAGTGCCCTTCCTTATCTCTTTTAATTAGATCAATTTTTGCTTTAGCTTGATCTGAGATCAGGATGGCTACCCCTGCTTTTTTGACTTCACCTGAAGCATAGTAGATTTTGCTCCAACCTTTTACCTTTAACCTGCATGTATCTCCCCGCTTCAGGTGTGTTTCCTGTAAACAACATATTGTAGGATTATGGCTTTTAATCCATTCTGCTAACCACTTCCTCTTTATGGGGGAGTTTACCCCGTTCACATTTATGGTTAGAATGACCAATTCTGTATTATTTGCCATCTTGTTAACCCCGGTTTATGCTTTTCTCCCTTCTTTCCCCTTTCCCCCCTTCCCAGTATTAAGCTTGTGAGCACCACTTGCTTCTCACAGCTCTCCCTTTTTAGTATCCCTCCCCCCGCCTTAGAGTTCCTCCCCCTATCTTACCCCTTTCCCTTCCAGTTTCCGTATTCCCTTCTGCTTAGCTTATTCCTTCCCTTTTCACTTTTCCCTTCTCACTTTTCAATGAGGTGGGAGAAGTTTCACCATAGATTGAATATGTCTTAAGATTTTTCACTTAAAGCCAATTCTGAAGGCAGTAAGATACCCACTATATTCATCCCCCTCCATTCTTTCTCTCAGATATAATAGGTTTCCTATGCCTCTTCATGAGATGTACTACCCCCACTTTACCCTTTTTCTGGTACAATGTCCTTTCCACATCAATTTCTAGAACAAGGTATACATGTATTCTTTATATATCTATATAGTCGAAATATAGTTCCCAAGATTGATCTTTACCTTTTTAGATTTCTCTTGAGTTCTATATTTGTAGATCAAACTTTTTGTTAAGTTCTGGCTTTTTCATCAGAAATAGATGAAATTCGCTTACTTCGTTGAATGTCCATCTTCTTCCCTGGAAAAAGATGCTCATTCTTGCTGGGTAAGTTATTTTTGGTTGAATACCAAGTTCCTTAGCCTTTCGGAATATCATATTCCAGGCCCTTCGATCTTTTAATGTGGATGCTGTCAGATCCTGGATGATCCTTATTGTGGCTCCTTGATACTTGAATTGGGTTTTTCTAGCCGCTTGCAATATTTTTTCCTTCGTCTGAGGGTTCTGGCATTTGGCCACTATATTCCTTGGTGTTTTGATTTTAGGATCCCTTTCAGTGGGTGATCGATGAATCCTTTCAATGTTTATTTTTTCCTCTGTTCCTATGACTTCTGGGCAGTTCTCTTTGATAATTTCCTGGAAAATAGTGTCCAGGCTCTTTTTTTCATCATGTTTTTCTGGAAGTCCAATGATTCTCAGATTGTCTCTCTTGGATCTGTTTTCCAGGTCTGTTGTCTTCCCCAGAAGGTATTTCACATTCTTTTCCATTGTTTGATTTTTTTGGATTTGCTTGACTGATTCTTCTTGTCTCCTCAAGTCATTCAATTCCAATTGTTCAATTCTGATTTTCAGTGAAGTATTTTCTTCACTCACTTTTTAAAAATCTTTTTCTAATTGTCCCATTGAGTTCTTTTGTTCTGTGGAATTTTTTTCCATTTCGCCAATTTTGTTTTCCAGTTCACCAATCCTATTTTTCAAGGATTTTACTTCTTTATCCACTCTCTCTTTAACTGACTTCTCCAGGCTCTTGTTTTTTGGCTGGCAGCTTGCAGTATTTTTTCCTTGATATTACAGTTTTGGAGTTTAACAACACTGTTCCTTGGAATTTTCCTCATGGGATCTCTTTCTACTGGTGATTGATTGATTCTTTCAATGAGAATTTCCCCTCTGTTTCTAGAATTTTGAAGCAGTTTTTCTTTATGACTTTTTGAAGAATGTTATCCATGTTCTGTTTTTTATTTATGGCTTCAGGTAGGCCAATAATTTTTAAATTGTCTCTTCTGGATCTATTTTCCAGGTCGGCTGTTTGGCCAGTGAGATATTTCAGATTTTTTTTTTTCATTTTTTTTCAGTTTGTTTTGTCTGACTGATTCTTATTGTATCACAAAGTTATTAGCTTCCATTTGCCCTGTTCTAGTTTTCAATGTGTGATTTTCTTCAATTAGCTTTTGTGTCTCTTTTTGCATTTGGTTTATTCAACTGTTTAAGAAATTGTTTTCTTCATGTAGTTGTTTCCTTTCCTTTCCAAACTGTTGGCTCTCTTATGCATACTTCTCATTTTTTCTTGTTCTTCTCTTATTTGTCTTTTGAAGTCTTTGATGGACATTTCCAAGACCTCTTTGGGCTTGAGACCAATTTATTTTACTCTTTGAAATCCTTTCTGAGTTTGTGTTTTAGTCTGCCCTGTCACCATAGTAGCTTTCTACAGTCAAAGGTCTTTTCTGTTTCTTACTTATTTTCTTTTTTTTTTTCTTTTCTTTTGGTATTTTCTCTTTTTTTGAGGAAGCTGTCTGTGCAGCTCTAAGCCTTGGCTTTAAACACAGAGGCACCTTTTGTTTGTAGGGAGTACCTTTGCCTGCTCTGTTCAAGAAACTGCCTGGTTTCCCAGAGTATGCCTTCTGAGCTGGGACTGGAAGTTGCTCCACTGATTTGCTCCTCTACAGAGCCAGGATTGATAGTATTAGTTGCTGATTTGCTGTGATTAAGACCTTCTCACTGCCTTTCCCAGTCTATGTGAACTGTATTGAACACTTTTTTTTTTTTTAATCACAGAGAGACTAACCTTTGTTGAAGTTTGTTCAGTCTCTCTTGAGCTAGAGAATGCTTTCATTCCATCAGATTCTGTTCAAAGGCTTGTTTTCATGTTGATTTTGAGGGAAATTGGGAGAGCTCAAGCAGCTTCCTGACTACTTTGCCATCTTGGCTACATCTCTAGAACTCCAATTTATCTCTTTTGTACTTCTGAACCTTCTCTAGATATATTGGGGTTTCCTGACTAGATTTATTTCTTAGGACTAAGCCTCAAACCAAAACCAATCTGATTCTAATTAGCCACTGATAGGTCTTAGGCTAAGCCCCATTTGTTCATTTTGTGGGGTCTTGATTGACTCATATTAAAAGTAAATCACAGTCATTTCTGCTTTTGCTAGAAACACTGAGGGTCTTCTCCCCTAAGATTCATTCATTCGTTTAGATTTTTTTTTTGTTTTTGTTTTTTGGACTAGGCTATAGAGGAGATTCTTTGCCTCAATTGCTACCTAGCCTTAATCACTGAATGGGTGTGGCCTCAGTCACACTGAGACGTGTTGAAGATCTTAGCTTAAAAAGGTCAACATCTCCCATTTCATCTAGGGTCATTTTCAGTCAATTTAATCTCTATCTTGCCACTATATTCAGATAGCTCTGGAGGGGAAAGTGAGGCAGGTGACCTTGCACAACCCTCCCTCACTTAAATCCAATTCACTTGCATGTCATGGCATTATCTCCATAATATTGTGATTCTCTGTGAATCTCATTCAAAGTCTCAAGTGCTCAATGTGCCCATGGCACAGATAAAGGGGATCCCCTGTACTAAATAACTAATTCAAAAAGTTACTAATGGTAGGAAATGCAGAGGAGCTTAAAGATAAACAATACTGATTCAACTCTACCAACTCATTCAACTTTTAGAGATGAAGAAACTGGTCAAGAGATACAATTTTATCAAGATCACAAAGATGATAAATAAAGAATAAAGTACTCAATTCAAGAGTTTCTTATACCTAAGCTAGGATTCTTTCCACTACTATTACTTTATCATTCCTAAGTTTTCTTTGAATTATTTGTACATAGAAAAGGCTTAAATTCTTTAGTAAATATAGAATGCCTTGATGACAGAAAAGGAGCCTTCACAATAATCTCACTAGATTGTACTACAAATGGCATCTGGTATTCTAACTGAAAGACAACGATAATAATCCTATAATATAGAATGAAAACCTTCCTAAGATATGGTGAAGAAGCTCAACTATCCTTGAGAAACTGTTTTAATTTCTTTTGGCCAGATGTATTTTCATATGTAGTGAATATAGGCATTTCATTGGCTACATAAAATCTCATTGTTTTTTCCTCTCTCAACTGTCATGCAATCCTTTCAGCTTCTATTTCATCAAAGAACCTGTTTGAAAATAAAGGAATCAAGCAATGAATATATAGAGAATTTCAGAGATCTATCATCTGTGATCCTATGATGTTACTTTTTAGTGAAGACTAGGTCATATGCCCAGAGAAATAGGTAAGAAATTGTCAGAGCCAGGCTTCATCATTAAAAAATAACAGCAAACTATAATGTATTGTTGTCATAGTTAATGGAAGAGAATTGAGTCTACCTGTTCCTTTTGCATCAGTGAACTCCTTGTTCTTAAGTGTACTCAACAATACTGACAAAACTAAAATAGAACTGATATACTTCCTTAAAACATATTTGATTAAAAAAAGAAACATGATGAATTCTCCTCAACATCAGCACAAGGATAATTTTCTTTGGGCTTAGATATAAAAAAAAATTCAGGAATACATTAATCTTATTTCTGCTTGTCTAAGTCTAGATATCCATTTATGTACATTATTGTTTGTAAAGGGAGTACATGAATTTTCAACTTTCTACAACCACTTTTTGGAAAAATGTATCTCATGCTTTGCCTTTGGCTTAAAGTAAATTCTTAAAAAATGTTTATTTTTATTTTTTCTGATGGGGAGTGATACTACACTGGTAGATCAGAGAAATATAGGCA